>NC_138202.1:194230554-194418054 GCF_964194415.1 Vipera berus | reverse complement strand
TTACAGATGTGGAACAAATTTTATTTGACAAGACAGAGAAAATACTAACAGTGGAAGTACAAATACAGGCCAGGAGATTTCGGAAGGGCAGTTTTCTAAATATAAAAAAGAAACTGATTGAGATTTTAAGGATTAGAAAGGAAATACAAATAATAAACAAAGACAATGTGATGGGATAAAGAATTGAAGAGAAATGAAATCCTATGGCAACATTTGATTCAAAGATCAAGATGGTTAGGAATAAAAGGAAGACATATAAAGTTGGTTTATTTGATCAAGGTTAACACTCGATCTTTTTTAAAAAAAATCTGCCAATCTTAATAGACTTTCTGCTGACATTAGGACTCAAAGATTGATGCTTTATGAATTTTCTTATAAATGAGGGATATGAGATGAGATGAAAAGATATTTAGTAAATTAGTTTATATTTATATTGAAGGTTGAAAGTCACTTCTTTATAGATTTCTTTTCTTTTTTATTATATTATTTATTTTCTTTTTTCTTTTTCCTGCACTTTTTATTCTTTTTTCTATTCTCTTTCTCTGATTTAGCTTATATTAGTTTACATAATTGTAATTACAATTCTTAATAAAATATATATTTAGAAAAAGAAAAGAAAAAATTCTTGCAGAAGCTTAGCCAACATTGAAAGCTTAGTTTTTTTGCTTTTTTTAAAAAAACAAGATAAGATGAACTTGAGATATAGTTGAAATTAGAGTGCTATTCGATGCCATGTGCATTTAGAAATTTTCTTTATCTCAGTTTAGCATGCATAGTTCTCATCTAGAATGGGACAACTTGCCACAACCAACTCGGTGCAGCCAACTCACCTTGGCCAACTCACCATGGCCAACTCGCTGCAGGACAACACAGCCAACTTACCAGGGGACAACTCCCTTTGGGACAATTTAACAATTGTATTCAATTATTTAAAATAAATTTAAAAATATTTTAACTTTTGTCATTCGCATTTCATTCTGTCCCTCTTTTTGCATCCTTTCTTCAATGATTCTATTCTACTAGTTCTTTGATATTAGTTGGCCATGGTGAGTTGGCTGTAGCGAATTGTCATAGACCCAACTCATTGGGGCTGTGCAAAACATTTGAAAGAGGATATTTGCAGTGTACATTACTTGAAACAAAGCATTTCTTTGCATCAAGAAAACAGCTGTGTCATTTGCAGTGTTGATTTCACCACTTTAAAATCTGCCCAACCTGTTTCTGCATGCATGTTTATGTGCTAGACAACACTGCTGGGACTACCAGAAAAGCCAAAAGACTGTACATGTACACCCATGCTGAGCCGCCCAAGAACAGATTTCTCTGCAGCCATGCAAGATTTCTAAAAGAGGCAGCTGCTTTAATAATTTGAAGGTAACAACTTCATTAATACTAATATATAGTGCGAAGGATCTCTTTCTCTTTTGTGCTGTCCTACTAATCACTCTTCTAATGCTGTTTTTAAAATAATGTGAAATGTGCTAAAAATTGTGACTACTCACAGAAGAGATTTTATTCATTGAAGGAGGACTTGAACCCATTTGTAGTCTGAACCTCTAACCATTCTATCCATGCTTTCATGGTGAGATGCCAGTCTAATTTCCACTAATTTGTAAACCTCCAGATGTTCTCATTGGCATTTTATACCAATTCCCTTTCCTCCATCCCGTCCATTGATAAAAGTGAGCCCACAGGAACTGTGAATTCCGCCTGGTTCCACATCTGCCCTGTTAACCCCAGTGACATTTTCACAACAATTGGCTGCCGGTCCAGTAGCCTGACCTCTGCAATAGCATCTCATTATTACTAATTAAAGAATTAATTATTCATGGTGACAAGAACTATTTAGCATGGCAAAGATGTGTCAGAGGATGAGCTATGCGTGGTTTATGAAGCTCTGGAAAATAGATTCTTAAATAAATTAATAAAGGGGGCTCTGGGGTTTCATTAAAAGGTGGCTAGAGGGGTTGCATACCAGTTTCCAAGGAGACCACAGGTGGTTTGCTCAGATTTTTTTTTCTTCCTCACTTAAAACTTATTTGGCCACATGATGTTTTCCTCTGCTCCTCAACCCCATCGTTACTAGTTCTGTCCTCAGGCCCTAAGCTCAACATTTTAATGAAACCCCTGTTGTCCTCCTCTCGCTTTGAACCCCATGCGATCCCAGGCCTCCGTATTGGACAGTTGGTAGTTGACGGGAGCTTGTTTTTGATAGAGTGCTGCCCATGAATAAACAACAGTTGTGATAAAAGCTGTTCAATAAAGCAAGTCTAAGATAAATAAAGGGCACTGGGAAAAGGAGAAAGAGAGGGAGGGAGGGAGGGAGGGAGAGAGAGAAGAGGATGTGCATAAATTCAGATGAATGCTCTGTGGTGAAAGCCATGTTAATTACTCTCCTTTTGGTTTTGAGGTATGTTTAGTGGGAGAGATTACTTTAAGCAGGATATTTTCCCCCTTTGATTTATAGATTTTATTGTCAGGAAAAAAAAATACTTAGCATCCTTGCTCATTTCCCCCCCCCCGCCCCATCATTGCCAATTTTTCACAGTATTTGTTTCACAATAATAATGATGATGATGGTAATATTAATACCTTCCAGCACAACTAACTAAATAGTAATATCAATAATAATGTTAATGTTTTCAAGCATCTGCTCTGCTGCTCCTGGGCACCCTGTAAATTCAGACTTTGGTTAAATATAGAGGTAAAATAAAATAATAAAATAAAATAAAATGCCAGAATGATGTCATTTAAAATGAAATAAAGCTATGCGCCCTGGACCCCAACATCTCCCTTAGAACATTGCAAACCAGTCTGAAGAGTAATAATGACTTAGACTTTTTAGTGATTTTCATTTGCTGGTATTGTATTTTTTCTGGTTTTAATTGATGCTTGTTTCTAAACCTTTGTTATTAGTTATTTTAGACTCCCTTGGTAACGAATAGTGCGGTATTCATTATTAAAATAATTTTATTTCCTTCAATTAAAAAAAATTAAAATACTTATCAAATCCTTGCAGTTTTTAGTGCTGGCCAGTAAATGAGATGCAGCATTAGAGTTACACCACGTTTTGCCACAAAGTGAGTTACCCTGCTCAGCCTCCACTCTCTTCCAAAACAAAATTAATGCAAATGATTGTGCAGCAGTATTTGTTTAGAATGCAGTGATTTTGTGGTTTCTTTTGTCCCTTCGAAGAATTGTATGGTAGTTGGTACTTAGTGGAATTTTCTTAAGTTTCATTTCTGTGTTGACATTTACATTTTCATTAAAGGAGGCTTTCTCCTTGAACTGATGCCCAAATTAGACAAAAAATCAATATCATTTGTTCAAGTCCAGTATGCCATGTGCTGATCACAGGGAGCTGTATGAAATACTTAAAGGACTGGGTTTTTAAAGGCTCCAGTGAGCATATATATGTTCTGTGTAAATCCTCCCTTAGGCTATTTGATTAGTAAAAAGCTTGCCCTACTGCTGCTGTTGAATGACTTAGAGTAAAGCTACGCGTGGTACATATAACTTTGCTCTGACTTTGAAAACAGTGGTTAATTGTTCTGTCAGGAAGTTTCTCCTTAGTTCTAGGTTGCTTCTCTCCTTGACAAGTTTCCATCCATTGCTTCTTGTCCTGCTTTCAGGTGCTTTGGAGAATAGCTTGAATCCCTCTTCTTTGTGGCAGCCCTTGAGATATTGGAACACTGCTATCATGTCACCCCTCACCCTTTTCTTTGTTAAACTACACATACCCAATTCCAGCAACCGTTCCCTATATGTTTTAGCCTCCAGTCCCCCAATCATCTTTGTTGCTCTTCTCTGTACTCTTTCTAGAGTCTCAACATCTTTTTTACATCGTGGTAACCAAAACTGGATGCAGTACTCCAAGTGTGGCCTTACCAAGGCATTGTAAAGTGGTATTAACACTTCATGTGATCTTGATTCTATCCCTCTGTTAATGTAGCCTAGCACTGTGTTGGCTTTTTTGGCAGCTGCAGCACACTGCTGGCTCATTTTGAAGTGATTGTCCACTAGGACTCCGAGATTCCTCTGACAGTTACTACTATTGAGCAAGGTACCACCTATACTATACCTGTGCATTTGATTTTTCCTGCCTAAATGTAGAACCTTACTTTTTTCACAATTGAATTTCATTTTGTTAGATAGCACCAAGTGTCCAAATCCTCATGTATCTTAAGCCTGTCTTCTGGAGTATTGGCTATTCCTGCCAGCTTGGTGTTGTCTGCAAATTTGATGAGTTCCCCACCTATCCCCTCATCCAAATCATTGATGAAGATGTTGAAGAGCACTGGGCCCAGAACAGAGCCCTGGGGCACCCCACTACACACTTCCTTCCACGTAGATGCAGTTCCATTGAGGACCACAAGCTGAGTACAGCCTGTCAGCCAGCTACAAATCCATCTGGTGGTGATGCTATCTAACCCACATTTTTCTATCTTATCAAGTAGTAATCTTTTGGATTACAGTCAGAAGTCTACTGGCTACCTCTGCAGTAGCCACAACAAAAGTGCAATTCAAATGTAATTTACCTATCAGCTCCACCCATCAGCACATGGGCCATTGCATTCTGGATCAATTGCAGGTTCTGAAAAGGTAGCCTCATGTAGAATGCATTGCTATGGTGATGATAAGAGCATGAATCACTGTTACCAGGGCCTCCAACTCCAAATGGTAGGGTTTCAAATGGTATAGCAGCTGAATCTGAGTGAAAACATTCTGGCTGTAGCTTTCACCTGCTCGTAAGACAGTAGCTGTGATTAAAACAGGTTCCCAAATCATGGGAGTACTACCCATAAAGAGTATCCACCAGAGTAGACAGAGTACCTGATAGTTTCTACACAAATAGGAACTATATCTTGTTTGGATTCAAGCAACTTTTTTCATCCAGTCAGTACTTTTACATGCTCCAGACAATCATGGTCTTAACAAAATCTCCAGCATAACCTGAAATAGCAATGTGTAGCAAGGTATCATCAACATATAGAGATATCTTACTTGAACCAATGAATTATTTTTATCCACAGCCTTGTGTTAAACAACAGGGGAGATAGACTCAATATCCACAAGAAGACATCCAAGCAAATGACCTCTCCTCCACTACAGCTGATTGGATCTGCCTGTTAATAAAGGAGTGTAAAACATTGTAAAACTATGGCTCTAATCATCAAAGTGTGCAGGCAATCCATCAAGATATTATGGTCAAGAAGAGTAAGATCAAGAAGGATCAAGAGATTGCTTAGGACCAAGCTTATGTTTGGTTACATCTAGACCATGAAATCTCAAGTCTTGCCAGGCACCACCCCAAGACATGGAAATTGAAGCCCCCTGTATTATAACTGAAGAGACCATACAATTAGCCCAGCAACAAGATCCAGTTGCTCAGGAAGGGATATCACCAAGAAAAGCAGAGCGGATGGTATTTAGCCTAGCCAAGCCCACAGGCATTCATATCCTGTCACTCCAGAGCAAGGTCTTATCCTGTTTATTTCAGTATTGATGCAATAATATGCCAGTTTAATTTGACTCAGTAGAATAAATAGATTGCATTGCTAGTTTAATGATCATCTAGACTTGAGAGTACAATTAGCAGAAATAAAATTATCTCCAAACATTCTAATTAATTACTCACCCAAATGGATGTTTACTAATAAACATCATAAGATTGGGAATCATTTTAGGAAAGTGTTATAGACCTCTATAGGAATGCAATTCCCCCCAACCTTTTTATTTTTTAATTGAACTTAGGAAAGATTAAATTCTTAATTAAGCACACATTTTATTTCAGTACTTAGTGTCTACAAACTATATCCTTTTAATGTAAAACTGACATTCCAGCACTTCTCACATGTCTGAAAAAGTAATGGGATATTCAACAGCAGTGACTTATAGTAGTGGACTGAAATAATAAAGTAGGAACATTTATTTTTTAAAAAAATGTTGACAATCATGTCTCATTTAAGGATTTTTATCCTAGTTATTAAAAAAAATAGGATGCAGTTCCATAAGCCCTGAAATAGTGCCCCAGGGACAATGAAAATGTTCAGATATTTTTCCCCCTCTAAAATTGGCAGTTCCAATATCAGTGAGGACATTCTACCATAAGGTTTCCTTCCTTCTGGAAAAACTTCCTGGTTGATGCTTTATAATGACTGGAATTATCAGTGCTGGAAGGTCTGAAAGGGAGGAGAACTGGAAGCCTTAAGGACTGAGAATCTAAGCAATCAGTATTATTGGGAATCTAACCCTCAGTAATACCAGCCACTACCTCTAGAAGAAGGAGCCTGGCTGTTGGTCTAAACTTCAGCTATCTCATTGCAAGGAATGAAAAGAAGTTAAACATATTTCCAATTGTGTTGATCTGTAGGTACTCCAAGACCCTACCTAACCCTAACCCTAACCCTAACCCATGATTACACTAAGGCAGAAGCTTGTCCACACCAAGGATAAAATACCCAAACAAAAATTGAACAATGTGGTATATGCAGTACAATGCAGTGAGCCATGTGCAGATCTATGCATTGGGAAACAAAACAACCATTTCATAAACACCTGGCACAACATAGGAGAACAAATCCAACCCAACAAGAATATTGAGCAATGTTGTGTGATAGGTCAGATCTACAATTTTTTGGAGGAAGAGCAAGCTGGCTGCCATTATAACTACTGTAAATGCTGGGAAGATGAGAAGTTATTGGCAAAATTGAGTTTGGTTTCTGCACCATTAAAGGGAAAAGTGATCCACTTAGGAGATTGACAAATGTTTTAAGGAGTCAAAGTCTGACTTGTTCTCATTAGCCTGACCAAGACAGAGGCATTTTGTCACTCCTACTTGCTACTGTAGAGTTATGACTGCAAAGAACATATCATAGCCAAAAAGTAGCAGGATAAACTACATTTTATTTACTTATTATTTAAAGTATCAACACATTCATTACATTATTTTCATTCCAGAATAGCCCTGTACTGTACTGTACTGTACTGTACTCTGCACTACACTAAGCATTTACCACATCCTTTCTTATGAGCAGTATTTAAGTTATTCTATTATTATCTTGTTACTAGAGTTATATCCCTATGTGCACATTTGTCCCCTTCCCTTCCAACCATCGCAGATTCTTAATCAGTTTTACATGCACTTGGCATGAAAATAACAAACATGGAAAATCATCTTTTCTTCCTTTCTGTGATGTTTCCATGGCCTCATCCAAATCCCACTGAACAATCCTAACACATGGCACTATTCCCCTTGAAAGGGCCTGTTGTCTGACAGCGAGAGAAACAATGAACTCTATTGAATAAAATTAGTTACCCTAAAGAGGAAAGTGATTTTTTTTCTCCTATGGCTATTAAAGCAATAAGGATGATTGTTAAATCATTATTCTTACACAACATTGGCATCAGACACACCTTTTTCGGGATGCTCTCCATCCTTCTGAGTTCAGGCTTCATGGCTGAATATGTAAGAGACTCTGAATGTGAGAATACACTTCTACTGGACTTGACATGATATGATCTGTTGCATAATTCATTCTCCTAGCTTTAAAGATCCTTCAACTTCCTTTGTAATTTGATCAATCGCAATTATAGTTTCTGTTTTCGCTTCCTACATTACTTTAGTAACTTGAGTTTTATAGTTCCTTTGCTAATGAAAAAACACTAGACATTATTAGAAAGAGATTGGCTTCTAAATTAGTTGGACTTTGTTCATTTTTCATTGTTTGATGTAAACCAGGATGGAATCAAAGGAATTATTGGTAGCCTTCTAGTGAAAAGTCAGGTAACCTTTTGAAAATACTTTTATATTTGTAGAGATTCCTCAAGATGTTTGCTCAAGCAGGAATGTGAAAACTTGTTTTCAGATTCTATTTCTGAGACAACTTTGTAACAACTTAGTCTTATCTTCTATCTTTAAATGTTGCTTGCTTTTATTTATTTATTTATTTTAAAAAACTTCACTTAAAATTTCTAGGATGTCTACAAATTTTATATTAGGAGTCACGTCTAGGTTAAAAGCAGTCATGGTGATAGTAAACACATATGTAGATTTTATCTAGAAAACCTAGTCCTTCAAGACTTTCAAAGGTATATCCATTGCTACTGTAATTCAGTCCATCCACTTCCTGTTGGTCATCATCCTCTCCTGCCTTTCTTAGCTTTATAAATTTCTCCACAGAGCTAAGACTTCATATAATGTGTCTAAAATAGAATAATTTGAACTTGGTCATTTTTGCTTTAAGTGAGATATTTTGGTCAATCTGTTTATGATCCAATTGTTGTTGTTTTTTGGCTACCGATAATATTCTCAGAAGTCTTCTCCAGTGCTAAAGTTCAAAAGTTCTTCAGAAACCAATTTTTGCTTCTATAGAGTATCACAGGGAAAGCCATTACTTATATGATCCTGATCTTTGTAGATGCAGCTCATCCTGGGATCTGAATATCTTTTTCATGGTTTTTATGACTTCTAAGGGTTAGTCTGCAGCGGTTTTCTTGTTTTCTGGTTCTTTATTGTTTAGGCAATATTATAGCCTGTATATATGTATATGTGTATACACACACACACACACACACACACACACACACACACACACACACAAAGCATATAGTATAACCTTCTTTAAAGCCCTTCAGATGTCTTGAGACAAACAATTGAAAGAGGTTTTCATGGGAATGTGGAATTGTGATCTCAACCCATCTAGAAATTGAAGAGTGATTAGAACATTGATTCTACTTTAGGCATATTTGTTTTAGCCTTAGAAAAGGAAAAATATGAGGAAGCCCCTTTCTATTATTCAGATTTAATGCACATGCATTTGAAATTAAACTGAATGAATAGGAATTAAATTGATTTTGAACAAACTTACTCTATATTAAAATTATAATTTTCACATCTTAGTTTCATTCAGAATTGATTTGCTTTAATTTCATTATTTACTGGGGAAAAAACCTCAGCCCTACTCAGTAGGAATTAGAAAAGACATTCTAGTTCTGAAAGACCAGAAAAATCCCATTGTACACTAGGAATGTACTCATTGCTTTTCAGAATGAATGTCGTCCATTTCCTCAATTGTGTTTCTTTGCATCACCCCATAAAAAGATTTTATCTTCTCATTGTCCATAAACAGATGAAATATGGAACAGGATTGATCTCATTCTAAATATAATGGGTTCTATTCTTAAGTGAAAAGTTTTTTCTCCTTTGTCTTTTATAACTTTAGTCCTGTCAAACCTTGGCAGAACTGAAACCCAGAAGGTCTACTGAAATCACAAAAAAATGCATTACATTTGGATATACAATTCTAAAATTATAATCCAAAGAATGATAGATATTACCCACTGAACCTTTGACTTGTACAAAGTACAGACATTTAAAATATATCATTTCCTCTGTGCCCCCCCCCCACACCCCTACAGTTTTAATGAGGGAATCATTTCTTTTCTGATCTGACTGAAATTCAGCAAATATCTTTCTTGGACATTGCATAGCAATTTGAATTTTATTGCAGGACATATAATAGAAAAAGTTGACTTGATCTTTCATTTAAACGATTGCCACTCAGCGGCCAACTCTGTGTCCAAATTCTCCATCAGTTGGCATTAAGCATAGTCCAAATCCTGCAAAGTTCAATCCATTTGCATTTCAATATAGTCAAGATAAAAATAGGACTTCCTTATTTTTTTTAAAAAAGGGGGGAATATTGAAATCTGAAATAATAGAATTAATTGTGAATTCATTAAATGCAAATGAAGATTTTGTAAAAGAATGAAAATATTTTTAAATTTAAAACCCAAACCACAACACTGAAGAAGACCTTTTGATGCATGTTCCAAAAATTTGCATTTGAAATGAAACATCAAGTTTTCATCCATCCAATCTGGAGCAGGGTTCATTTATTTCCAATGCCATTTGGAGACCAAACTGAAGATGAAGAAAACATTGCCTTATGGACATTCTACTTATAAAGTTTCCCGCCTCACACTGTGTGTTGGCCATCTTTCCAATGATGTGTTCTAAGTTTAACATGTGTGTTTAGGCAGGTGGGATAATTGTATAACTGACAAGCCATTTTCAGCTTCAGCATTTTTGGGGCACCACTACTGAACATATGGTGACATCAAGAGCCGTGGTGGCACAGTGGTTAGAGTGCAGTACTGCAGGCTACTTCTGCTGATTGCCGGCTGCCAGCAGTTTGGCAGTTTGATTCTCACCAGCTCAAGGTTGACTCAGCCTTCTGTACTTCCGAGGTCAGTAAAATGAGGACCCAGATTGTTGGGGGCAATTAAGCTGACTCTGTAAACCGCTCAGAGAGAGCTGTAAAGCACTGTGAAGCGGTATATAAGTCTAAGTGCTATTGCTATCATTTTCCTCTCCTATTCTTTCAGCATTTCTTAAAGATTTTTCTATGTTTTCACAAAACTGAACTAAACAAACTGTTAAAGGGAAAAGAGAGTATGGTAGCACAGTATACTTTAAATATAAGCACCATTTTTTGTGAATATGATTATTTTATTATGGTCACTGACCAGAATTGCAAACAAAAATACATTAAAAATAAAAATATCGAAACAAAGCAAGGTAAAATATTACAATTGGTGGTGGGCTCATGAGTGGACAATTAAAGTCTAATTTCACAGAGAGTATAGCAAAATTTAGCTACAGTCAGGGTGACTGAATTATGCTGATCTAATAACAATAACTGTACATTAAAAAGACCAGAATTTCCAGGATGTTTTACTAGGTAAAGAGTTATAGGTGAGGTCTTTATGAGGCCTTATAGAGAATACAGTGTAGCAGGGTATGAGCTGCAGTTTCAATAGCTCCTTGTTCACAGAGGCATAATCTCAGTTTATATGGGATTTTTTTGTACTGGCCCTTTAAAACTCCTATGGGGAGAATGTTGAAGCCTATTTAAGTTAGCGCTCTTTGGAACAGTTATATATTTTTTATTTTATTTTAATCCCATTTATATCCCGCCGTTCTCCGAAGACCCAGGGCAGCTTACAATTTAAGCACAAACCAATGTGCTTAGCAATAGCCTTCATTCTATGTATATGCCTGCTTATTAGGGCTTTCACACACACCCCAAGCGGCATTATTACAAAGTCAGCTTAATTGCCCCCAACAATCTGGGTCCTCATTTTACCTACCTCGGAAGGATGGAAGGCTGAGTCAACCTTGAGCCTGGTGGGATGCGAACCTGCACTAATTGCAGGCAGCTGGCGTTACTTAAGGAGGCATTAGCCCACTGCTCCCCCAAGGCTATAAATACTATACTATACTATATATAGTATTTATAAATACTATAAATACTTTGCTAGTTTGTAAAAAAGGGAATAATTGCTCAGAAAAATGTTGTTAGTAAAGAAGACAGATCCTCTTGGGTTTCTCAAGAAGTCAAGAACTCAAACCTATCTGAAAGAAGAATAAGTTCTACCAATGTGCTATGATGCACCTGTATCAACTCAGCCAGCCCTAATCTTCTCTGTAAGGCCACATTTAGAAAGCAGGGGGATACCTGGACTGTAGCCCTTAGGAATTCGGATTAGACCTTTCAAGAGGATTAAAAGATGTGTAAGGTCCTAGTTGGGCACTAAAAAGTAGTTGGGCTATGCTGAAAGTAGGTGAAGTGAAAAGCTTGAATTGCATCTACTTTTACTTTTTTAGCATTTTTCATAACAATCTTTTCACTAGTATCAACTTTTCAATGCTTTGTTAACCTTCACTTATTCTAGAATTTGAGGTATGGGGGACATTTGTCACTCATTTTAATCTGCCTTTTAAGGGAATTTCACAGAAAAAAGCAGTTTTGCTTTCTTTCAATTCCTTATTTTACTCCTAGCAAATTTAGAATATTCCTTTTCTGCATTATTTTATAAGTCTGGCAGAAAAATGGTCAACTGTATACACTATACCATGTCTTCTTTAACTTATATGCACATTTTTTTGGCATTCGTTTGAAGTGGAAACTCTCTTTTGTATGTAGTTTTATCTTTCTAAGTGGTTTCTCCATTCTTTGGTGCAGTGATTCCCAATCTGTTGGTTAGGATACTGTTTTATCTTTGGTTCGTTAGGCATTGAACGAGACAGGAGTGTTGAAACAGCAAGCAAGTTCATTAACTCTGAACAGAAGCAGCCCTAATGGCTGCTGAACAGCTATTTATACAGTTAGCCTCTAGGCGGCAACCAATAGGTTTAAAGTAACAGTTTCCCGCCAAAATCTAATTATCAGCTTGGAGACAGCCAGTCTAGCTTGCAATAACAGAAGCCGTTAAGCAATACAACAATTAAGTCAGACATTAAGCAAGTGATTTAAACAGTTGAGGCCAATACATTACAGATACTCTTAAAGGTCATGAACAATTTATGGCAGTGAGGATGGGATGGGTTACAATTTTTTTAAAAAAATCCTGATCAGCATTCGATAGGCAAAACTTAAATACTGTCAAAACTCACTTTGGGCTTCTTTTTCTATTTTGCCAGCAACATATATATTCTAGAGCAAAAAATAATTATTTAAAGTGACATACTTATTTCTTGCCACACCAAACCCCAGTGATATTGAGAGAGGGTTACACACAGTGGTGGGATTCAGCCAGTTTACACCCGTTCAGCAGAACCGGTAGCTAATTTTTTGTTGCCCAGGCCCAAAATGGACTTCCGAAAACGGCATCCACGCAGAGAACTGGTTGTTCACATATTTGAATCCCACCTCTGGTTACACAGATTGACTCATTTTTAGAGGGCCATAGTAGTAAAATTTGAGAAGTTCTGCTTTACTGTACTGCATATTTTGCCTTTATACATTTTGGGGGGTAACATTTTCCTTAATATATGAATTTTCAAATGTTTGAAATTCTCTAGAGTTCAAATTTCAGCATTCTGGTTCATCTATCAGTTTGAGAAATTTAAATTTTATAAACTCACAGAGAAACTCAGGTGCAAAAACTGCCTATCCTTAACGATATCTTGTTAATGCTTGTGGTTCCCTGCAACTTATCTAAATGTTATACAGATTTCTTGGTATATCTTTCCCAAAACTGCAAACAGGTTTTTTTATTACTTTGTCAAGGAAGGACAATCAGTTTATATAATGGTATAAAATTATTTATCAGAAAGCATGCCAGGAATTGTCCATATTTTTAAACATTTTGGAAATAAAAAAGGATTATTTATTGCAATACTTGTATGTACCCATTTAAAGCGACCTAGTAAAATATTAAAAGGGGAGAGAAACTGAAAGGAAGAAGCAGTGAGACTGAGATTTATTTGTAATGCAGAATTTCAATTTATTCCCAGGCCATTGGCCAAATCTCCTTGTACAGGTTGATGCACATCTTCTTAGCCTGCGAATTCTACTTCCATGGCAACAGGGCTACCTCTGTGGATATTCAGAAGGTTTGTTGATGGTGGCCAAATGTATGGCATGTCATAAGATTAGCTGAAATTCTTATAAAGGTTTTACATTGAATTTTATCTTGTATTGTGTCCATATGAATCAAAGATGGGCAACTTCCAGATCTAAATCCACAAATGGAAATGCACATTGTATCTGAAAATCTGCTTCATTCTGAATTCTGCATGTGCCTTGAACTGAGAGATAATGCTAAAAGAAGAAATTCAAATCATGTCCCTGAAATTACGTGTTTGTCATTTTTTCAGGAATCTCATCTTCAGTTCTATTTATTTGGCTTTTAATTATACATATATTATCCTCCTCCTTCCTGAAATTTTCAAACTACAATTAATGAAAGTTGCAACAAAACATATAATAAAGGGAGAAGTTTCAATCAGTATGCAACTTAATAAAATCAGCTATGAAGCATTATAACATTATAATGCAGCGGTGGGGCTTCTAAATGCCCTGAAGATCCTTCCCCACCTTTTAATTAACTTTTAATGTTGAATTTTAGCCATCTTTGCCTCCTTTTAAAATTTATGTAAAGTTTTTAATGTTTTAATGTTTTTATTATTTTTATACACCAGTTCCTCTATGAGGAAGATGGGTGGTTTCTAAATTTGATGAACAAACAAATAAACAAATACATTTCCATGGAGGGGCTCTGAACCACTTTGGTAATGGTAATGAGCTCAGATGTCTTCTCCTTGAACCAAACTATATTTTTCAAAATCCAAGAGCAGCAGCTGTTCAAGGAATCATCAAAAGGTGTGTATGCACTGAATAGACCTAGCTAACACAGGGCTTAGTACAAAAGTTAACTTTAGTATTGATCTCATTCATTTGCACAAAAAAATAAAAAAAAATATTCCAGAAGCCTCTTGACATACAGCTAATTTAAAGGGACTGGATTAATTTACCAAAACTGGGTTATTTGATTCTATGCATAGATATTTAGTTTCCAATTTATCCCATGGTTTTAAAAGAACTAAAATGCTAACTCATATTGATTGGGAAAAACAAAAGCAAGAAATACTTTGATGGCAGGTCAGGACAGCTGTGCTGATCTGCCAGCGCCCGCTAGTCTGTGGCCTGAAAAGTCATTATGGAAATCAAGTCCAATAAATTATTTGCTTTGTAGCCTCTCTTCCTATACAGAGCAACTGTTCATTGTCCTGCCAATAAAAAAGAAGAGATTTAGAAAGACCAAAATAGCCAGTAATTAGTTTTCTATTTCCTGTTATAAAAATTGGACATGACTGAAGGGCTGAGTCATTTGTATCATGTTCAAAAGAGGGACTGTTGTTTCTCTTAAAGTTCTCTTTTTTAAAGCTGGGCATAATTTTAACATCCCCGTTTCTCTGATGGCCGTAAGTGCAGACAAAGAGGAGGGAGGGAGAAAATGGGACCTTGAAAGTCAATCAGCTTCCAGTTTCATCTGAAATGACAAGAACAGCCCAGGAAGAAGAAAACGCTTAATGTGAGGGAGAAAGTTCTAAGAACAAACCTTCCTTCCTTTTGGCAAGGAAACAAATAATCAATAAAAGCAACAAGAGGTCATTGATTGTTGTATAGAAATCTGTTTAGCAGGTCCAAGATGTACCCAACAAGGAGAAACACATTATAGATGTTTGTCTCCAATCCTTTCTCCTTTTCAATGGTAGCAATTGTCTGAAAATTAATGAGTCTTATTAATGTAAATTGCACTGCGCTATTAGACATAAATAACTCAATACCAATGGGGCCTATTAACATTAGAAACAACTAAAACTGTTAATATAGTAACATAAGCATTACTGGATAAAATGACTGCTCTGTGCACAAGGTTCACAACTCCATTTAGGTCTTCAGATTAATTTTGTTGCAAGACATCCCAATCCATGAAGTTACATATTCTTATGCCTATTGAAAAAAGTGGTATAGTGAATATATATGGGTGTGTGCATTCATCCATTTCAGTACAGAATATGTGTGTGTATGTGTGTGTGTGTGTGTGTGTGTGTGTGTGTGTGTGTGTGTGTATTCCTTAATTAAGTTAAAAACACGAATCCCAGGCATATTGAAATTGAAGCAAGAAATTCAAACACGGACAAGTTAAAAAACTAAAGCAGTTTTGAATACAATCGAGCTTTCGTTGGCCAAACTGCCAATGTCGTCAGGATAAAATCGTTGGAGCGGTGAAACTATATCATTGGCAATTTTGCATTCCACTCATGGAATGCATCACTGGTCTGTTCGTTTCTGTTGGCTGTATTTTCTTGAGCCGCCTCGCACTCGTTTTCGTAGGCTGCAATTGTCTCTGAGTGTTTGCTGTCCAAGGGGGATTGCTATCCATTCCATCAGTCATAGCCATTGTTCTTGTCATTGCACATGTTCTCATACCTAAGGATCTTAATGGTTGCTTTTCCTCTTTCTCACGTTATGTGGTGTGGGGTCGTTGTGTAGTTACGCAATACGGCTGACAGAAACGAACAGACTGGTGACGCGTTCGATGAGTGGAGCGCAAAAACGCCAATGATATAAATGTAGTTTCACCAGTCCAATGATTTTATCCTGACGGTGTAGGCAGTTTGGCCAACGAAAGCTCAATTTTATTAAAAACTGCTTTAGTTTTTTACCTTGTCCCAGTGTTTGAATTTCTTGCTTCAATACACACACACACGCACACACTAATTCAATGAAGCTGGGACAAACTCAAGGAAGACTTGTTGAGATTTTAATGCCTTAAGGAGAAGGTACACTTAGATTCTTAAGCCTTAAGAGATAACTAGCTGCACTAGTAGAATTAGGCACTCTGCAAGATATATTGGAACTAGGATGTGATAGTATTTCAACACCAGTATGTTCTGAATGTGCTTATAAGCTCATTGAGTGATTAGATCTATACAGTAGGAACAGAATTTTGGAAATATGATACAGTTTTTCCTTGCCTCCCTCTTATAACCTAGTGAAATTAGGGTCAAGCCAGTCTGAACCTCCTTCTCACTTCTTCTCTCTGTCTTAGGCCAAAGAATGCTTTTGTTTTTGTAACTATTTTTATATAGTTTCTCCAAGTCATCTCTGTGGTCCTTTAAACATATGTGGAGGTGATAAAATGTATCTTCCTCCAAAATGGAGAATCTGGAATGTGGATACCCTAAGTCAGACATGTCAAACACAAGGCCCGGGAGCTGGATCCAGCCCGCAAAGTGAGTTTGAGTTTTGAGTTTTATTTGATTTATATACCGCCCTTCTCCTTGGTAGGGACTCAGGGCGGTTCACAGGGCATATATAAAAAAGACGATACAAAAATTAAAAAAGATTAAACCCATGCCCAATTAAAACAGTAATACAAATTTAAAAACAATTAAAAACCCATAATCCCCCATCAGGCCAGACCAGCTATTTCAAACAGGTGGGTCTTCAGGCCCCGACGGAAAGTTCGGAGGTCTGGTGCCATCCGGAGCTCCACCGGCAGTTGGTTCCATAATGCCGGAGCGCCCACAGAGAAGGCCCTCCCCCTGGGGGCCACCAGTCGGCATTCCCTGACTGGCGGCACCCTGAGGAGGCCCTCTCTGTGGGAACGCACAGGGCGGAGGGGAATCGATGCCGGCAGCAGGTGGTCCCTGAGGTATCCCGGACCCATGCCATGTAGGGACTTAAAGATCGTAACCAACACCTTGAACCTCACCCGAAAGACAACTGGTAACCAATGCAGCTCGCGGAGCAAAGGTGTAACATGGGAGTACCGGGAAACTCCCAAGACAACTCTCGCGGCCGCATTCTGTACCAGTTGGAGCCTCCGAGTGGTCTTCAAGGGAAGCCACATGTAGAGAGCATTACAGTAGTCAAGGCGAGAGGTCACGAGCGCATGAGTGACCGTACACAGGGCATCCCGGTTCAGATAGGGCCGCAACTGGCGCACCAGGCGAACCTGGGCGAAAGCCCCCCTAGTCACGGCCACTATATGATCTTCCAGGGTAAGCCGTGAATCTAGGAGGACTCCCAAGTTGCGAGCCCTATCCACGGGGGGGTAAGAGCTCACCCCCCATAGAAAGAGATGGAACATTTTGAATGTCCCGGGATGCCGGAATGCACAGCCACTCAGTCTTGTCAGGGTTGAGCTGAAGTCTGTTCCTCCCCATCCAGACCCGAACCGCCTCCAGGCAACGGGACATCACGGCGAGGGCATCACTGGGGTGGTTTGGGGTCGAAAAGAAAAGTTGGGTATCATCGGCATACTGATGATACCCAACTCCAAAACCACGAATGATCTCACCCAGCGGTTTCATATAGATGTTGAACAGGAGAGGCGAGAGAACCGACCCCTGAGGAACTCCACAAACGAGAGACCTAGGGGCCGATCTCTGCCCCCCTGCCAACACCGACTGCGAGCGTCCCAGGAGATAGGAGGAGAACCACTGAAGAACTGTGCCTCCCACTCCCAATCCCCTGAGACGCCGCAGCAAGATACCATGGTCGATGGTATCGAAAGCCGCTGAGAGGTCTAATAGGACTAGGACAGAGGAATATCCCCTATCCCGCGCCCTCCAGAGATCATTCACCAGAGCGACCAATGCCGTCTCCGTGCTGTACCCGGGCCTGAAACCCGATTGGTAGGGGTCCAGATAAGTGGTTTCATGTGGCCCGCAAAGCCATCCTGGAAACAGTGAGGGAACGGCCCCCACTGCCTTGGCCCTGGCCCAGAGACCCTCCTTCTGCCAGAGACCCTCAGATCTGTCCCACTCCTGCCCAGGCCCCCATAGGCACCCTTGATGCGAACAATGTAGAGCTGGCCATGCCCACCCAGTAGGCCATACACAGTCTACCCCTGCCCACCCAGTAGGCCACGCCCACCCTGGCCATACCCACCCGGCCCCTTGAGGGCAACCACAATGCTGATGTGGCCCTCAATGAAATTGAGTTTGACACCCCTGCCCTAAGTGATCATCATCTTACATGTTGAGAGCAGCAATTGTCCAGTGAATAACATTCCTTGGGAGAAGATATGCTCCATATTTCGCCCGACCTTCGCTCCTTCCGGCGCGATCTGAAGACTCATTTGTTCGAACAAGCCAGCCTGGCCTGATGGGGGATGGGTTGGGATTTTATTGTTGTTGTAAATATTTTTATCTATTGTTTTAGCCTGGGCAGTCGTTTAATTCTTTTTTAACTTTTGTATCTTTGTATTTTTATATGTTTGCCCTGTTCACCACCCTGAGTCCTTCGGGAGAAGGGCGGTATACAAATAAAATTATTATTATTATTATTATTATTATTATTATTATTATTATTATTATTATTATTATTATTATTATTATTATTATTATTATTATTATTAGAGATCAACTTTTCTGTCTCATCTTTAGATAGACTAAGTCAGACAGTTTGGATGTCTTGGAGTGTGTGATTGGACAGAGCCCAATTTTAACTTTCTTAGAAAGGTAGGAGAGATGAAAATTAATGTCTAAATGTTCAAACTCCTGCAGGGTATATTTTGAACCATATTGATTATAATCACTTTATTATATATTGCTTGTTTTCTTATTTACCTACTTATCCATACCAGTTTTTGCTTACATATTAGAGGAAGGAAGGAAGGAAGGAAGGAAGGAAGGAAGGAAGGAAGGAAGGAAGGAAGGAAGGAAGGAAGGAAGGAAGGGTGGGTTGAAATAAAGCAAGTGGGTGATTTTTTATAAATTTCAGTGTGTTGCCAGTTTTCAAAACTACTTTCAATCAAGCTGCACAACAGCCTATTTTCAGCTCCAAGACATATACAGGAAATCTTTAGTCCCTGCTGTACAAGTTTCCCATTTGGAATTGTTTCTTTCCCCCCAGCAGTATTAGGATTGGAATGGGATGTATGTCCAATGTCAGAAGATAGAAAGACACTATGTTTCCTGACCACTTTCCCACTGAACATTTACAAAGGAATACAAATACTAATCACTTTTAAATGATGGCTCTACTTTTTCCCTGCAGTTTTGACTAGTTTAAGAGTATATTTTGGCTAATTTCTTGCCTACTGAGCCTGCTTCCTTTCATTTCCTTAATAAAAGAAATTATTGTGCAACCATATTTTGTAAATGAATACACAGGAATATAGAGTTGCAATAGCTCTATTCTCTCACACAGAGGATCTGTGCCAGAGCTTCCATCCTTACATGTTGCTGAAGGCTCTTTGGGGCTGCTATTCATTTACCCCACAATATCCTGTTGTGAATCAGAGTGCATTAATTAAGAGAGTGTAACTATTTCTTTAAAAAGGATAAAAAAGGATTCCATGCTAATAGGATTTCTACAGTTTAAAATTTGTAAGGAAACATTGCCTTATCCAGGGAAGCTCGTCTTAGCTAGTAGTGGTTGACACACTTACATATGTATGTATACCATAGTCAAGATTCACCCATTCCTGAGAGATGAGGGATGCAAATAAAAGAGTGGCAATATTAGAAAGTACTGTGCCATGAAAGGAAGGGCTAAAGACAATTTATCCTATCTTGGACCCAGTAAGTGAAGAATCTGCTCTAGAAGGCTCTAATGCTGGGAAAGGTAGAAGGAAAGAGAAGAAAATGGCCAGCAGCAAAGTTACAGTGGCAATAAGGGTACTGTTGGAAGAGCTGAATCAGGTTAAGGTCTATGGAGATTCTAAGTCATCCAGGTCATGGTTGTCCCAAAAGTGTTTTATCAAAAGGCAACTGGACATTTTTCCCCCCTTGAAGACATTTAGCTTCTCATCCAAGAAGCTTCTTAACTCTGACCAAATGGTGGAGGATGGAAAGAATCAGCTTTGACTGAATTTCTTCCAACCCCCACCATTCAGTAGAGCTGAATGAGAAGCAATACATCTTCAACAAAAAAGCAAGTCCAGTTGCCTTTTGAAAAAGCACCTTTGGGACATTCAGGTTAGGGACAGCTGAGGAGAAAATCTATTCACAAAGAGTTTTACAACGGCTTGATGGCTCATAATCACCATCCAAGCCATTCTAACAGGTTTACTGAGGTTTACTAATAACTGGATGCATGTGTTAGATGGATGCAATGTTCTTCCAGCCCATAATTTTATGCAGTGCTAGTGTGTTGGTGTGCAGAAGACAGAAAGAGAGAGAAAGAGAAAGGGAGAGAGACTGGTAGCAAGAAATGAATATCAACAGGAAACCTGGACATTTGATTTAGATGGTTACACTTCAGCTAACACTTGCTTTAAGGCACACTAAAATATTAAATATTTCTCTGCTGAAATTACAGTAAGGACAGAGGGGTCCTGGCCCCATTCTCAGGGAGCCTCCTTAGAATGTAATTAAGGTTGGTGAATGTGGTTTTTCTGTATTGGAAAAATTATTCCTGAAGCATTGAAACTTACTAGTATGCATAATTCTTCTTGAATCCTTGTGTCACTACACGTCCTTGAATGGAAGCAAACAAGAATCTCCAGCAGGAACGTGTGACAAAACAGAGGTTGCTTTATTCAGCTCCAATGCACATAAAGTGAAAGCAAAGTCAGCGTTGGTAGCACATTGCTCCCAACGCTTACATAGATGCCAGGTACGGGGCTCCACCCTCAATCCACAGACCAACATCCGCCTGCGTGTCCATATAATCCCTCCTCCTCCTATAGCTCCGTTTGCTGCTATCTCCAGACACCAACCCCATGCACGTTCATCAGCC
The DNA here is from genome assembly GCF_964194415.1 of Vipera berus. NCBI lineage: Eukaryota > Metazoa > Chordata > Lepidosauria > Squamata > Viperidae > Vipera > Vipera berus. Next base: position 194,397,004 of record NC_138202.1, on the reverse strand, counting down.
TGTCTTCCCCCTGTCCAGCAGGCCATCCCCAAACAGGTATGTAGACCAGGTAACCCCCACCCTTATTCCTAAATGTCCAGCCCCACTGTGCCTGTAATATATGTTGTTAAGGGGATTTAATAGTTATAAACATAAGTTCGCAGGTTTGACAGTTCTTTGACAGCTGACAGCTCCATACGCGGCTCCCGCTGACAGCTCCACATGCGGCTACCACTGACAGCTACTGATAACAGCTGCGACATGACAGCTCCACACGCGGTCAGCAGGGATTGGTCGAGCGGAAGCAGCGGGAGAATCCCCGAACAGGGATTGGCCAGGAGTCCACCAGCGGGACTATATAAGGTGTTTGAAATGCACTAAGTTGTTCCTGAGGAGATGAATAAACAGCTGATCTCACTCAAGCCTGCTGTCCTTTTTCTAACCGGGAACCCGCCGAACAATACAGTGCCCAGCTGCACAAGGCATGCCACAGCCCAAACCTCCCTCCTCTAACCTGAGAAAACCTGTTCTGGGGCTCTTCTGGTCGGCATCCATCCCAGCAGGGAGCTCCAAATGCTCCGCTGCCCCCCCCCAAGTCCCCACGCCCAACTGGTCGGCAGCAGAACCACCAGAACACTCCCTGTTAAGGAATTTATTGTGCAGAGGTCTCCTTGTGCTACCAAAGAGTTGCACAGACAAGGAAGGGCACTGAGAGCAGTAAAAGTCACACACAGAAATACACTGAGTTCTAAAAGCAAAAAGTATTTTACTTTGAGGTGGTGTAAAAACATAAATGCACAGTCAAAAATAAACAGTCCAAGTAGCAATCCAAAATACAAAGTCTTCTTACCGGTCCAGAGGTCAATACACAGTTTAGGTTACAACAGTAGTAAACCAACAGCAGAGCAAAAACAGTAATAGTAGAGATCAGTGAATTCAGAGAGAGAGAGAAGCTACGTTCCTAGCTTCCTCTTATGGCCATGAGAACACTTACACACCCATTGGCCAATTAACAACTTAAAGACATAGCATTATGGTTAATATATTTTCAACCCAACATTGTAGGCTAGCACCATATGCCTAACATTCTCCCCTTTGGGTAGAATAATATATAACTCTTACAATCTTATGCACATTCTTTCACAATTAGCATTGTGTTTCACAGCACTTTGTACCTTCGTAAAATGGTCTGCAATATTTACATCAGATGGACAATACTCTAACTGTATTAATTTATCTTTGACACATTGTCTGACATTTAAATAACGAAGATCAGTATGTTTAGATCTTGTTCTTACTGCAGCATTATTAGCCATCTTTATCGCAGCTTGATTGTCCTCATATACAATGAATGGATCATTTACATTTAAACCCATATCTAACAATAATTGTTTGTACACTAGCAGTTCTGTACATAACACTGATAGACATGAAAATTCAGCCTCCATTGTAGACAAGCTTATGTGTTTTTGCCTAATGGACTTCCATCCAATCAAAGAATCACCCAACATTACAGCCAACCCTGAGGTAGATTTACGACTGTTTGAATCAGAGGCAAAACTCGCATCTGCATATGCAGTAAGGATTAACTCACGATTTGGCTCTAGATATAACGAGTAGTGAATAGTCTGCTTCAGATATCTTAATACTCGTTTAGCTGATTGCCAGTGTCTAACAGTTGGATTATTGTTGTACCTAGCTAATTGATTTACACAGTAAGAAATATCAGGTCTAGACCAATTACTCAGATACATAAGACTTCCTATCAAAGATTGGTACATAGTCTTATCAAATACAGGACTCTCAACATTAGTGTCCTTAAAATCCATAGCCATCGGAGTTTTTGCTGGTTTACACATTTCCATGTTGTATCTCTTTAATAACTGAGATATCTTACTGGCTTGCGACACCTTAAAACCCCTATTTGTTTTCACAATATCTAACCCCAAATAGTGGCTAATTTCTCCAAGATTTCTAATTGTGAATTTATTTTGCAATCTTGAAATGATAGTTTGTGCTTCTAACTCAGTTTTTGTTATTATTGCAATATCATCTGTGAATAATAAAATAAAAGATAATGCTCCGTTGTGTTCCCTTCTAAACAAACAAGGATCAGCATTACTGGCTACAAAACCTATTGCACTTAACTCATTAACTAAACATGTATTACACTCATAGCCTGATTGTTTCAATCCATAGAGGCTTTTCTTTAATTCCCAACAATCATGGTCTCTATCACTGGTCAATCCTGGTGGTATTCTTAAATAAATAGTATGTTGCAATGGAGCATGTAGATATGCAGTTTCAACATCTACATGGTTAACCGTATATTGGTTTTTAGCCGCCCATACTAAAGCTGCTCTTAAAGTAGTTGCCCTTAGACTGGGTGCAAACACTTCGTCATAATCCTCAGTAGTTTGGGCAAAACCTTGTGCAACCAAACGTGTCTTATGGGTTATAGTTCCATCTACACCCTTCTTTATTTTATATATCCATTTACAACCTATAGCTTGCTCACCAGGTGGCAGTTTTGCTTTCTGATAAACCTTAAGATTCTGCAAAGACTTCAACTCCCTGTTCATTGCAGCTTTCCATGATGCCTGTTCCTTTTCAGGATACATCCTGATCTCATCATAGTTAGAAGGCTCTACATTAACTTGACATACTATACTTGCTTCATAGCGATCAGGTGGATGTCTGATACGCGTTGAACGCCAAGGAATTACAGGGCTTTGAATTTCTGTCTCCTTTCCTTCCTCTGATTCCTCTATTATCTCCCCTATCTCCTCTTCATCTTTTATATTTACAGGAGATGCATTATCATTACTAGTTACGTTATCAGAGGAGTCCTCAAACACTAGAGGATCAGTATTAACAGCTTCTTGCTCTAACCTATCCCAACCAACGTGCTCAAGGAATTTTGCACTAGCACTGTTATATACATTAGTTGTGCCTCGTTCCCAGAAACGATAGGATCTGTGGTTAGCTTCGTAACCTACGAAGTATAATTGCCTAGCCCTATGTTGGCCTTTACTCCTGAGTTGTGCAGGAATGTGGACCCAAGCTGGGGTGCCAAACGTGTGCAGGTAATCAAGGTTTGGTCTTCTACCATGCCATATTGTATATGGTATTTTACCAGTAGAAGTATTAGCAACTATATTCAGAACATGGTTTGCACATTTTGCTGCCTCCCCCCACAGTCTATCTGTTAAGCCTGAATCTCTTAACATAGTTCTCATCATGGCTTGTAACGTTTGCCCACGTCTCTCAACAAAAGCATTATGTTGAGGCCTATAAGGGGCTGAACGTTTATGCTCAATACCAGCAGATTCTAGCATATCAACAAAACGCTTATTTGTAAATTCAGTACCATTATCAGTAATTATGCACTGAACCTTTCTCTTTGTTTTTCTCTCCACGAACTTCAGCCAGTTTGCAAATTGTTGGAAAGTATCTGCCTTTGACTGAAGCAGATAACAAAATCCATATCGAGAGTAGTGGTCAAGGATACTTAAAATATAACATGACCCTCCTAAACTTGGTTTCATGGGTCCAATTAAATCAGCAAACACAACTTCCAAAGGAACAATTGTTTTGAAGCCGTTTAACCTGTTTGCCGGACTTGCCTTACTCTTTTCCTGATTACAGGCATTGCAATTCAAATACTTACTACATGGCTTCAGTTTAACTCCCTCTACTAATTCCACTGTTTTACGTAGTGAGTTAAAGTTTACATGCCCTAACCGCCTATGCAATAAATGTATACACTCATCATGTGGCTTCTTGTTCTCACATATTGAGTTAGCTTTAACTGTACTAACCTGGTTACTTGTGAGAACGAATAAACCATTTTTCAAATTTGCAGTTACACAGGTTCCATTCCTCTCAATAGTGCATTGCTCCCCTCTGAATGTTACCACAAACCCAACCTTAACCAATTCCCTTACAGATAACAAGTTGAATCTTAGTTTAGGTATATATAACATAGGTAACTGTTCATCAATGCATGGACAATAGGAATTACCTTCACCAGAGGCCTTCATCCTCCAACCGTTTGCTAGTGAAACATATTGGTTGCTGTTTTTCATATTAATAAACCTCTTTTTCTCTTTAGTAATGCATTGTGAAGCCCCACTATCAACAACCCACAATTCATTATTTCTGGATGTTGGTTCATCAGAAATAGCCAAACCAATGCTCTTTTTAGCCTTCCCACTGCTATTCACATTCTGTTTTTTACCCTTTCTACAGAATTTGGCTATATGCCCTCTAGCCCCACAAGAATAACATTTCTTGACGTTGTAAGCAGTGGTGAATTGCTGCTTCTCTTGTGGCTGTGTCTCTCTCAGCTGGTCTCTGTCACGCCTCCTTCTGGACTCTTCCAGCAGTCTCCCAGTAATGTTAGTCAATGTCAGTTCCTCTCTGGTCAGGACTTCCAAAGAAGAAACATATCCATCATAACTCTCATCCAAAGATGACAGAATAATGTAGACCTGATGCAACTCTCAAAAAATCAGCTCCTTTTCATGAAGCTCTTGAAAAGTTGCCTTCATGTAATTTAAATGGGTCAGCATATCTCCATTCTTCTGCAGACGAGCCCTAAACAGCTTACGTGTAAGGTGTATATGTGCACCCACACTGTCACGAACATAAAGCCTTCGCAAAACATCCCAACACCTTGCAGCAGACTCCTCACCACGAATATGGACAAGCTGCTGGTCATTCAGTGTTAGTCCAATAATGCAAAGAGCTTTCTCATTGCTTCTTTTAAAGTCGTCTAACTTCTTTGCATCCTCTTCATCATCTGGATCCCAAGCAGTAGTATCTGGTGGGTTATTTACAACAGCCCATAGTCCTTCCTTGCGCAAAAGCAAGCAGCATTTTGTGGACCAGGAAACATAGTTTGTCCCATCCAACCGGGTTATCCAGGAGATGCCTGACAACAGTTCTTGTGCCATTTTACACCAAATAGCTAACACAAACTCAGCTAGGAATACTGTGTGTACTTACTCTCAGTACAGGCCTGGGCCCATAACCAGTGTTAAGGAATTTATTGTGCAGAGGTCTCCTTGTGCTACCAAAGAGTTGCACAGACAAGGAAGGGCACTGAGAGCAGTAAAAGTCACACACAGAAATACACTGAGTTCTAAAAGCAAAAAGTATTTTACTTTGAGGTGGTGTAAAAACATAAATGCACAGTCAAAAATAAACAGTCCAAGTAGCAATCCAAAATACAAAGTCTTCTTACCGGTCCAGAGGTCAATACACAGTTTAGGTTACAACAGTAGTAAACCAACAGCAGAGCAAAAACAGTAATAGTAGAGATCAGTGAATTCAGAGAGAGAGAGAAGCTACGTTCCTAGCTTCCTCTTATGGCCATGAGAACACTTACACACCCATTGGCCAATTAACAACTTAAAGACATAGCATTATGGTTAATATATTTTCAACCCAACATTGTAGGCTAGCACCATATGCCTAACACTCCCAATGCTGCATAGTCCTTTCTGATGCCTCCTGGATCAGCTGTCCACCGGCAGCACCATCCAATGCCTCCTGGACCAGCTGTTCAGCGGCAGACCGGGCAGGGAGGCCCATGTGCGCAGGAGCGCCTACCAGCTTTTCCGGAAACAGCCGGCAGTTGGGCGAAGAGGCAGGGAGAAGCTGTCTGTTGGCCAAAGAAGTGGGACACCCGGGAAGGCCGGCGGCATCTGTAGAGATGGGAGATGGATACGGCAGCCCGGTGGTAGGACCCACGGGGAGGATGCCAGAGCCAGGAATTGGGGGAGAGGGGCGGGCACGAGAGACCGCCTCTCCCACTGAATGTCGGGCCCATGGGGCTCGACACCTTGCAAAACTGAGACATTTTTTTAGTAATGTGTAGCAATATGTAGTAAACAAGATTTAAAATGCAGCACTTATTCAGTATTGTCTCATGACACATCCAGCAATGAAATCTGGGATACTGCAATGCATTGCATTTCTTGTTAAAGTCAGATATAATACTATAAAAACTGTTCTCATCTAGTGACCTCCCAAACAGATGATAAGGAATCTACAAGTTAGCCATGCATCTGCCTGCCTCTGGAAGATATGTAGATAACTCCTTCTTAGCTTTCTCTATAATTTCTATCTTGAAATGCAAATATTTGAGTTTTTACTTTGCATTTTATCTTATTTACTTGTATTTGACCTGACTCCCAAACAACTCTGGTTAGCTCATTACTGTTTTACGAACACTCAGGAAAACAATAGTAAACCACTATTAAGATGTGTTCTCATAAAATAATAAAGCAGCACAAAGACCAGTCAAAAAATTAACAGTTCCCTTTCTTTTCCTAATATGCCACAGTCCCTGGCTAGTTGTGTCTAGGCTGGAAAACAAAGCACTTAGTATTTGGGTGGGAGGCTTCCAAGGAATACCAGGGTACACATCTGACTGCACAGTTGAGAAACCATTCCCGGAAAAAGTAATGACAAAGTACTTCCATAGTGTTGCAAAGAAAATGATATGGATGTGTCCATAAATTCACCAGGAAACAAACTCAACTCAAATATTTTAATATACTTTAAAAGTAAACCAGCATATATCCTAAAATATTATTTGGCATAATTCTCAGTTTAAGGGATAACCCGACATTGCAATTATATCCCATGATATTGGGCAAAGTTGTACACATTGTGCATCACCTGCTCATTTATTTTCTTAATGTAAACTAGCCCTAAAGCTTTCTGCCTAAACTGGGCATACCTGTACAACTCTCATTGGACCTTGCCATGGAAAATCTATGCAGCATCCATTTACACAACACATTTCTCATCCCCTAGAGATTTGGACATAAATCTGTTTGTCCATACAGGCCTTCTCATCTATGATCTTTACTTAAACAACCAGGGGCAACATATAGCTGCATATGTATGTGCATATATAAATCATATTTTTAAAAGGGGAGGCAACAGACTATGTAGACCAAAACCAACCTTTCCTAGCTCTCTACTAATAAAAAAGTAATGTTAACTCTGTCATATTCTATCATTTTCTTTTTAATGCATAGATTTGGCAAACAGTGGGGAATATGTTTTCCAGCTCCATCCGTTACTATGCCAGCCCCACAAAATATCCACCTGTGGATTTTATAATTGACTAGGGAAACATTAAAGATCTGTTTTATGGTGTCCTACAAAGACTGCTGATGTGATATGCATACTGAATTTGACTCTGTATTCTTCTTTTGCTTGTGCATGGATGATCCCTAGAACAGAAGGGGAAATCCAATCTCATTCCTGTTTGAGTCTCAGTCTTCTGGGTTGAGCAAGGGGGTGGAATAGCCAAGCCAGCTTGGTTGGGAAACAATTGTATCCAGCATAGGACAGAATGCCAAGCAACAAGGAAACGGCTAGGAAGCTAGATGGAATATGAAATAGTTCATGAAGTCGATATAATGACTCTGAGAAGGAACCCTGATCTAATCTGAATTGGAGATTTGAGATTCAAGGAGGGCAAAGGGAGTTAATCCAATCTAAAATTTAATCAGGGGAAAAAATGTACGTAAGTTACAGCAGAGAAATATCTAAAGTGCCTACAGATGTTCCATTCTTTTCACAGTATGAATAAAAATAACAGTAATGGGGGGCTCTTTGAAGAGATTAATCCTGGCTTTAGTTGGATATGGCCAAAAGCCTGTTGCATAGCCATATATGTTTTACATATTTGCCCTGGACTTCCTTTAAGGCAGAGCTAGCTGAATAAGAAAAGGGAAACACCACAGTCTCTAAATTGTCTCGCATAAGAACTGACATTGTGCTGAAATATAACAACCACAATTTTTAAAACTTCAGGCTTGGGGTTAGTCCCAAGAAAGAAGCTGGAATATGAAAGAAGCCCAATACAAACTTAGTCAGGCTCTCCTCAAAGACCCAAATGGACAAAAGAGTTGAAGGAGTTTGGCATGTAACTTAACTCCCATTTGGCAGATTCATAGGTGAAAATGAAGCAGCAATATCACATTCTGCTAGAAACAGCCCCAGAGGAAAAGAAAAGCGACCAAATCACCAAGTACAGGTGAAACTCGAAAAATTAGAATATCGTGCAAAAGTTCATTTATTTCAGTAATGCAGCTTAAAAGAGGAAACTAATATATGAGATAGACTCATTACATGCAAAGCAAGATAGTTCAAGTTGTGATTTGTCATAATTGTGATGATTATGGCGTACAGCTCATGAAAACCCGAAATCCACAATCTCAGAAAATTAGAATATTGTGAAAAGGTGCAATATTCTAGACTCAAAGTGTCCCACTCTAATCAGCTAATTAAGCCATAACACCTGCAAAGGGTTCCTCAGCCTTTAAATGGTCTCTCAGTCTGGTTCAGTAGGAATCACAATCATGGGGAAGACTGCTGACCTGACAGTTGTGCAGAAAACCATCATTGACACCCTCCATAAGGAGGGAAAGCCTCAAAAGGTAATTGCAAAAGAAGTTGGATGTTCCCAAAGTGCTGTATCAAAGCACATTAACAGAAAGTTATGTGGAAGGGAAAAGTGTGGAAGAAAAAGGTGCACAAGCAGCAGGGATGACCGCAGCCTGGTCTGTTGCTCAGTGGTCCAAAGTCCTCTTTTCTGATGAGAGCAACTTTTGCATCTCATTTGGAAACCAAAGACCCAGAGTCTGGAGGAAGAATGGAGAGGCACACACTGCAAGATGCTTGAAGTCCAGTGTGAAGTTTCCACAGTCTGTGTTGATTTGGGGAGCCATGTCATCTGCTGGTGTTGGTCCACTGTGCTTCATTAAGTCCAGGGCCAATGCAGCCGTCTACCAGGAGATTTTGGAGCACTTCATGCTTCCTTCCACAGGCGAGCTTTATGGGGATGCTGACTTCAATTTCCAGCAGGACTTGACACCTGCCCACACTGCCAAAAGCACCAAAACCTGGTTCAATGACCGTGGGATTACTGTGCTTGATTGGCCAGCAAACTCGCCTGACCTAAAGCCCATAGAGAATCTATGGGGCATTGCCAAGAGAAAGAGGAGAGACATGAGACCGAACAATGCAGAAGAGCTGAAGGACGCTATTGAAGCATCCTGGTCTTCCATAACACCTCAGTTAGTGCCACAGGCTGATAGCTTCCATGCCACGCCGCATTGAGGCAGTAATTGCTGCAAAAGGGGCCCAAACCAAGTACTGAGTACATATGCATGCTTATACTTTTCAGAGGTCCAATATTGTTCTATGTACACTCCTTGTTTTATTGATTGCATGTAATATTCTAATTTTCTGAGATTGTGGATTTGGGGTTTTCATGAGCTGTATGCCATAATCATCACAATTATGACAAATCACGGCTTGAACTATCTTGCTTTGCATGTAATGAGTCTATCTGATAGATTAGTTTCCCCTTTTAAGTTGCATTACTGAAATAAATGAACTTTTGCACAATATTCTAATTTTTCGAGTTTCACCTGTATGATCAGTATTGTGAGTATTTGGTGCCCTTCATCTTCACAGATTGCTTGTATGTTGTGGGGTGCAAAACTACGTGGCTTGGTCCCTGTTTATTGCAGTTATTTACAGCTTCTATGTTTCCATTCAACAAAACCTCAGTCAAATAATTCCCCTGAAACTGAAGCAAGGATTCATTTTAAAGTAGCAAACTGAACTAGTGGAAGTCAAGTGTTCTTTTGTCCCTTCAATGAAGTACAGGTGAAACTCGAAAAATTAGAATATTGTGCAAAAGTTCATTTATTTCAGTAATGCAACTTAAAAGGGGAAACTAATATATGAGATAGACTCATTACATGCAAAGCAAGATAGTTCAAGCCGTGATTTGTCATAATTGTGATGATTATGGCATACAGCTCATGAAAACCCCAAATCCACAATCTCAGAAAATTAGAATATTACATGCAATCAATAAAACAAGGAGTGTACATAGAACAATATTGGACCTTTGGAAAGTATAAGCATGCATATGTACTCAGTACTTGGTTTGGGCCCCTTTTGCAGCAATTACTGCCTCAATGCGGCGTGGCATGGAAGCTATCAGCCTGTAGCACTGCTGAGGTGTTATGGAAGACCAGGATGCTTCAATAGCGTCCTTCAGCTCATCTGCATTGTTCGGTCTCATGTCTCTCCTCTTTCTCTTGGCAATGCCCCATAGATTCTCTATGGGCTTTAGGTCAGGCGAGTTTGCTGGCCAATCAAGCACAGTAATCCCACGGTCATTGAACCAGGTTTTGGTGCTTTTGGCAGTGTGGGCAGGTGTCAAGTCCTGCTGGAAAATGAAGTCAGCATCCCCATAAAGCTCGCCTGTGGAAGGAAGCATGAAGTGCTCCAAAATCTCCTGGTAGACGGCTGCGTTGGCCCTGGACTTAATGAAGCACAGTGGACCAACACCAGCAGATGACATGGCTCCCCAAATCAACACAGACTGTGGAAACTTCACACTGGACTTCAAGCATCTTGCAGTGTGTGCCTCTCCATTCTTCCTCCAGACTCTGGGTCTTTGGTTTCCAAATGAGATGCAAAAGTTGCTCTCATCAGAAAAGAGGACTTTGGACCACTGAGCAACAGACCAGGCTGCGGTCATCCCTGCTGCTTGTGCACCTTTTTCTTCCACACTTTTCCCTTCCACATAACTTTCTGTTAATGTGCTTTGATACAGCACTTTGGGAACATCCAACTTCTTTTGCAATTACCTTTTGAGGCTTTCCCTCCTTATGGAGGGTGTCAATGATGGTTTTCTGCACAACTGTCAGGTCAGCAGTCTTCCCCATGATTGTGATTCCTACTGAACCAGACTGAGAGACCATTTAAAGGCTGAGGAACCCTTTGCAGGTGTTATAGCTTAATTAGCTGATTAGAGTGGGACACTTTGAGTCTAGAATATTGCACCTTTTCACAATATTCTAATTTTCTGAGATTGTGGATTTCGGGTTTTCATGAGCTGTACGCCATAATCATCACAATTATGACAAATCACAACTTGAACTATCTTGCTTTGCATGTAATGAGTCTATCTCATATATTAGTTTCCTCTTTTAAGCTGCATTACTGAAATAAATGAACTTTTGCATGATATTCTAATTTTTCGAGTTTCACCTGTACAATGAAAAATTAGTATTCAGTTAAAACATTTGCTTCTTTAGAATAACACTTCAGGTTCTTCAATGGCTTAAATTATTATCACAGCACAATATAGCCCTAAGAAGATTTGGTGTGAAGAAAATGTGTAATGGAAAAGAAGATTTCACATAATTGTGCCTTTTTGTATGATCTTGTCACTCTTTTCTAGGCATAGAGAGAGGATAAAAATGATATCTACAGTATCTACATGATCCTACCTACTTACCACCTATCTATCCATTGTTGTGGATAAATGAGAGTTTATTTCTAGTTCATTCCCCAGGAATTTGCAAGCATGACGGGGAACAGGTTCACGCCCCTGCTTTACATAATCCTGTCAGATCCAAAGGAACTATTCCTGGCCCTAAAACAAAGCCCCTCCAATCTTTGCCTTGCTAAAATGAAAGAAGCATTGCTTACCATTAACAAAGGCAGAATGAAATTGACTACAAAAAAAGATCCAGACCCAAGCAATTGACTTAAGGCAAACCTAATAAGGAAAAAGCATTGAAGCAGCTGGATGATAGGCACCTAATCCCATCAGTGTTTCTCTGCTTGCTAACAAGAAACTATGGTTATTTCCAGCACCCTTGCTGCAGCTAAAAGCCAGTGCTTCTTAATAATAAAGCAGCTCTCCTTACACAATCAAACATATCCTGTGTGGTCCTAAGACCTTGAAATGAACTTAGAATTTGCTTTCTCACATTAAAATTAGTATTAAAAATACTCATTTTCTATTGTTTACTGTTCCTTCTCCTTTGTAAGCTGAAACCCAATGATATCTGTCTGTCTTTCTGTCACTCACATACCTCCTTTGATTTTCACCTGAAATCTATATCTATTTTAGTTTTTGTTAACCTGTTATTAATTTCTCCTTTTCTCTTTCTCACTTTCAAATGAAGTTTTAATATATAGCCAAGTTCAACATATATGAAATTGTGCCACATTGAGGGGGGGGGGAATCAGAAATTGCAGAATCCTAATTTAATTGAGAAGACACATTATTTCTTATTTAGTGACATTGAAGACACTCTCTTCAAATTATTTCTATCCTCCTTGCGAACCTTATTAAATAAGAACCTCTTCTTACCTGCTGTTCATAGAAAAAAATAAATAAAGTGATAGGGCTTTGAACAATGTTTCAAAGGAAATTATTTATGATCAGTTAAAACCAATTTGGTTATGCTTCTTTTAATTCTACATTTCTTAATGAAGGTAAGAAATAATTATTCTCAAAGCACAGTCCTATACAGTATATGTGTTTGCTAAAATAAGTCCCTCTAACTTCAATGGTCCTTACAGTTAAGTGGGGAAAAATCCTGACTTATTCTTGCATTATTTAGCTCTGATTATGCCTGTAACTATCCCAAAAACTTTGCTCCAATTTTTCCTATTGTTTATGTTCAGCATGAAACTTATTGATAGTGGTGGTTGGTGGGAAGATAAGGGGTTGTTGTCATTCCATTATAAGTCTAATATAACTTCAAAGGTTTTGGATAAGAATTATTTAAAAGTAGGGAAATAAAATGATTCATTGAATGCATAGATTAAGTTCATATGGTTCCATTTGATTTCAACCTGATTTAATTTCTTGATTCAAGGGAAGCAGATTGACCAATTGTACCCACTTAAGGAAGTACATTTTCAGTGGCTTGATAGGATTATTTGGATACCTATTTCCCACAGTTCAGTAACACATGTTATAGTAAAAGAAATGGAAGATGTAATCTATTGAGCAAACTGCTCAAAGTTTTTGAGGGAAAGTAAAGTAAATAAAGCAAAAACTAAAATAAAAGGTCAGCATAAATGCCATCCAACAATTTCTACTTTGCATAGACTGAAAAAAAGTTAACAATATTCAGACAAACAATGACCAATGACTTGTGGTAGGAGAATAGCAATCCTAGTTTTAAAGAACAATGGACATTTCTGAAGTGCTCATGTTCCTTTTTCTTTCTTTCTATTCCCCCTCCCCCACTTTTTTTTTAAAAAAAACCCAGTTCTAATTTCCTCTTCCTACCTCTAGGGCCTTCTAGTTGAACCCATCATCTGATCTGCCACTGCCTGAACCTCAAACTCTTGCTCAAGGGGAGGAAAGTTTTTTTCCCCTTTCCCTCTCAAAATGCTAAAATTGGATCTGCTTTAGATTTATTATTTGTATTACAGTAACACCTAAAGGTCTAATACCATCCAAGATTGGGGGAGGGGGGCACATTGTATTGTGCGGCATACAAACATGTCATAGGAGAAAAGATGCAGAAGGAAACCATAAAACAATTTGCCCAAGATCAATCATGCAAGCAAGGTCAGGAGCTGAAGTGGGGGCTGGTGGTCGAGGGAAGTACCACTTTTTGGCTGCTTTCCTTAAACGATCATATTGTGCTCCTCGGAGGGATGCAGTGCTATATAGCAGGAAGTAAGGCAACTTTGCTGCTTCTCTATTCAGGCACAATGCTTCCATGGATTAGCTTCTTTCATCAGTGGCAAGTGATTACTAGGAACCAGGGGACAGATCAGGAGAGCTTTTGGCAGAGATACATAACTCAAGCTGAGCAACAATATGAGGGCTAGGAATAAATCTTTACTAAGATAGAGAGTATGTTTGGAAGAGACTGGAATGAAGTAGAAAAGAATTCGTTGGCCTTTGCTAGTATTAACTATTTCCAAGTTGCAAAATGCTAACAGAAAAGGGCACTGGTGAGATAATCCAGTGTTTCACTGTACAAAAATATGCTCATTTCCTTTAAGTCAACCATTCCCCTCTAAAGGTACTGCAGTTATGAATGTTTTCTCACCTATCCAGTGCCACAATGCTTACCAAGACCCTCCTTGTTCTTCACAGTGACCCCTGTCCAGATGGTGAGGTCATATCTACTGTTGCTACCCGAGAAAAGATGGCAGAGGAAGACAGTTCCTGCCCAAACTGCACAGAAATAAAATGGTGGATATCTCAAAGAGGCATCTTGTTCCATCTCTTGGTGCTATCATAATTCTCTTCTTTCTAATTTAGAGGACAACTAAACTGACATCAGCTAAAGTTAGCCTTGTACTGTCATTTTTGAGGACATTGCTGGTGACAACTCAGCTTGCGGTCCTTTGGCTGGTGTCTTACACGTCACCATTTTCCTGTCAGTTTTCCATTTCACATGACAGAAATCTCTTCTGTCAGCTTCCATTCAGCTTGATAAGTCAGGCTTCCCCTCACAAGCTGGGCCAGGTTTCCGACAGGATTTGTCATGCAGTGACTGTCACCTAGCTTGGCAGAACAGCAACTTGGCTACTGTGATATTTTTGAGACTACTTCTTCTTTACCCTTCCATGTTTAGGCGAAGGAACAAATTTTACAGATTGGATTTGAGTTTCTGGGAATAAGATAAGATAAGGTAAGATAATCTTTATTGTCATTTTTTACTGTGGGCACAATGACACACATCAAAAATGAAATTTAGTTGCCCGCTCTCAAAGTGAAACACATACATGACACACACCTAAAATATACTCTATACAAAATATGTATAGACCCACACCCCTACATATACATAACAATAAAATATTAAATACTGTCCATCTTGAATATATAACAGAAGGAGGAAGCCTGAGAGTTCACAAGGTTAATGCTGTATGGAATGAAAATATGGCTGAATCTGGATGTTCTGCTATGGATGTTCTCCTCCCAGAAGATAACAAGGAAAACAGGTTGTGAAGAGGATGAGTAGTATCTCAGATAATCTTACGGACCCTGTTCAAACAACGTTTCTGTGCTATGTCCTGGATGGGAGGGAGGGAACTGCCAATGATCTTTTTGATATGGATATGGATATGCACACATCTATACACACACACATGCACACGGAATGAATTCATGCAGCCAGACATTCTATGTGAAGATATTTTATTTACCACCAAGAGCAGAAATCTGTCACAGAGGCAGCTCAGATACACAGAAACTTTGGCTTGTGAACTGAGAAGTAGAAACAGGGTAAGAAAGATAATTTGGTTTTCCATACTAAGAATTTTTCATGTGACCGAGAAAAGGGGGTTACTGAACTGGCAAAGAAAAGTGAAAAGTTTTGAAAACAACTATGGGAAGAATAAGAATTTTTATGGAATTGTAATAGCTAACAAACCAAAGATAGGTCTAGACAGCACTGGTTTTTACATGTTTCAGTAAAAAAAATAGATGATGATCTTGACATTGGCTAGGCTGTTTTGATCTAAGTCAGAAATGTTAGTCTGAGTCCTGACAATTCCTGAATTGGAGCGGGTCACAACCAGGAGAAGCGTGCTTAGAACAGTAGGGGTTTACTTGAGATGCAACCTTCAGAGGGATCTTTTAGGGTGCAGGGGGAGCACACTAGTCAGATTCATACTACTGCCAGTCTGAATGACAGAATGAAATTCAGGATCTTTAGCCTTTTTCTTAACTCTACATAAAGGGAATGTCTTTAAAAATAGAACTATGCACACACATATTAAATCAACTTTGTAGAGAATAGCAGGGGTCCCTAACCCCAAGGCTGCAACCCACTACCAGGCCTTGAGCCATTTGGAGCCGGGCTGTGGAAGTGTCAGGCAAGTGCACATGCATCCCCAGTTCAGTGGGTGAACGTATGTGCGTGTGTGCTCCATTTATGTGAGCATCGTGTGTGTGTGTCACCACTTGTGCAAATGGAGCTGCACATGTGCACCTACCTGCCACTCAGATGAAATGACCCCCTCCCTCCCACTGGTCTGCAAAGCCAGAAAGGTTGGGGAACTCTGGAGTATATGCATGTGCATTTAAGATGCATAATGTACAACAGAGGGAAAAATTTCCATCTGTAATCTATATACTCATTGTCATGAACTTTAACTGGATGAAGCAATGCATTGTGGGGTAACAATCAAGATACTACAAATGGGCTAACTTACATAATGTGCCCAAGCTCAGAAACCCATAATTGAAATTTGGCAAATGTTATAAAACATTTTATGACATAAAAATATTATGAAGCATTTGATGACATAATAGAAAATGTCATAAAACATTTCCCGTGCTGATGTTTTACTATGCTATACAGTTTGACATGTTCTATTGTCAAGGCATCTCTAACTGTCTCCTAATTTTTTCAAAGAAGGCAGTTCATTAGAGGTTCTGTCATTGTTGAAGGTATTGAGGAATCAGGTAAGGAAATATCTCTGAAACTATAACCCAACAGAACACAGATTGTCTAGTATATATATAAATCTGAAGCACTTGCTTCTTCATTGCTTCCCTGCTGACTATCACTAAAAAAAAATGGGCTGGAAAAAATAAGAGAATCCAGACTTGGTTTTTCTAACATTAAATAAACTTGCCAAGTCTTGCTAAGGAATGTTAGTGAAGTTGAAAATAAATGCTGTTTCTCTTAAAAATGCACTGTCTTTAAATCCTAAGCGCTCACACAAAACACCAGTGACACCATCCCCAGGAAAGTGAGGACCATGAAATTGACATAAGTTATACATCTTACAGTATATTATGACACAAGTATTTAATTTGTGTGATGAAGTTATGTTCGACAACCTATGGCATCTGCCCCCATGCTGCCATTTTATATTCGGAAACTTTACCTTTTGCACTTCTTCTTCTTCTTCTTCTTCTTCTTCTTCTTCTTCTTCTTCTTCTTCTTCTTCTTCTTCTTCTTCTTCTTCTTCTTCTTCTTCTTCTTCTTCTTCTTCTTCTTCTTCTTCTTCTTCTTCTTCTTCTTCTTCTTCTTCTTCTTCTTCTTCTTCTTCTTCTTCTTCTTCTTCTTCTTCTTCTTCTTCTTCTTCTCCTCCTCCTCCTCCTCCTCCTCCAGCTCTATTCTATTCTATTCTATTCTATTCTATTCTATTCTATTCTATTCATTTCATTTCATTTCATTTCATTTCATTTCATTTCATTTCATTAAAGTAGTAATTAATACCCTATCAACCAAGGATTTCTGTGACCATTGTGGTCAGATGATAGTAGTATAAGTACATACAAACTTTTAATGGAACTTATCAGTAGTTTTGATCAGTGACGTCATCAAAGTAAACAAAGCCACGTGCTGATTACGTCACCAGGCCATGCCCATAAACGGAAGTGACGTGCGCAGCCCTCCTCCCCGGATGTGACGTGCATAATCTACACCCCCACCCCTCGTGGTACAGGACTCACAAGGCCATAACCCTAGCCGGATATGACGTGTCTGCCCAACCCCATCAAAATAAGCATGGGTAACCCTAACAGATAAGGTGTGGTGTAAGGTCATAGCCCTATTTCCAGATGGTGCTTGCCGAACCTAACCCCATCAACAAACATGTGGCGGTCAAGCTTCTGTGTACTTGATTACATTAACCCTAGACTAATTCCATGGACGTGCAAATCCAAAAGAAACACAGAGACCTGTGTTTTTGGGAAACAAAACCCTGCTTTTGGGGGGGTGATAATTAAAAAAAAAAAGCTTTTTATTTCTAATCATTCTAGCCTAATGATGCTTTTAATTTTTGTGGAGTTTTAAAAATCAATACCTCAAAAGCTGGGGGTGGGGGGGGGGGAAAGGATCACCTAAAAGGCTTCCAGGGTTTGCATTTAAACCAGGCAATTTTAAAAACATTTTCCCTGAATGTAGGGGGGGAAAAAACCACAGACCTTTTAAAGCCCACAGCTGGTTTTTTTACCTTTGTAAAAATCTAAAGACTTATATTTTGGCATTTGCAACTCCCTCGAATTCATATGTACGCGTAACCGTTCATAGCAGAGATTTAATAAAATTTATTCTAACCTTACAGCAAAAGCGAAGCGTTTCTGACTGGCCAGAACAGATTGATGTATTAGGTATGTGTATTGTGGGCATGTCTGGACATGACCTGTAAGCTCGTGCAATAGAGCATGCGCGTGGCCACAGACAACTCGGAAACTTTAAAGCGTAGATCTATTTTAACAGCGTCATGGGAACTTGTGAAGGAAATAATAAAAAGGGTGTAGAACCTGCTGCATCTTGGTTGGCGACACAATCTCTTTGGAAAGATTTCCATAAGATGAGCGGTGATGTTCGTGATGAAACCCCGGACTACTCCTGGTCTACCTTGTCTGAATGTCGCTTGCCCTGTTGTAACGTGCGGGAGATGGCGTGTCGTGAAGATGAGGCCATACCGCGTAAGTAAAAACCTGTTATGTGTTCAAATGTGTAAAGCGCAATAACCCCACCGTTAACAATGTGATTGCTAATGGCTAAATACATTTTCCAGGTTCTGTTCCGGGGTATAGCTATAATGCCGGCGCCTCCTTAATAACAAACGTCTCAAGTGATGAAGAGGATGCAGAGGTCGATCTAGGTAAATGAATTGTCTTTTTACTATGCATGCTGTCATTAATATTATATAATAAAAGGAGAGTTAAAGAGGGTTTTACTAATGGATTATTTTTGCATTTTTAAACAGGTGGGTACCCCGGATATTACCTAGCCCCGTCTCTGTCTGATTGTCCATGCTGTCTACAGATTGATCTCAAAAGAGATACTCCAAATGACTGCTATATAGAATGTGATTGTGGCGCATCGAATTGTATATGTACAATGCCTACAGAGAATGAAGATACTGATGATACAGATGACCCCGGTAATGATAGTAATGATGAAGGATATTATTCTGTAAATGAACGTGATGATAATTGCGTCTAAATTACAAATAAAAGGTTTGTGCTAAACCGCAGTGTGTTTATTGTAAGGTTTGAACGGTGCAGAATGAAGTGTGAAAATGTACTAAAGGAACTGTATTATACGCCGGAAGGTCCAGGTAGCTATGGTGGAGTAAAACCCCTATTTAAGGCTGGGAGGAAACGCTTTAAAAACTTAACCTTGAGGCAAGTCAAGACATGGCTTTCCGGTCAAGAAGCTTATACCCTGCATAAGCCTGCAAGAATAAAATTCTCCAGGAACGCTACAATAGTTTCCTGCATAGATTGCCAATGGCAGGCTGACCTTGTGGATTTATCAGGATTTGCCTCTGAAAACAGCGGCACAAAATTTATTTTAACGGTAATCGATGTACTTTCCAAATATGCTTGGGCAGTCTGTTTAACCGATAAGTCTGGACGAGGGGTTGCCGGTGCTTTCCAAAGTATATTCCAATCAGGAAGGGCGCCCAGAAAGCTGCAGTCAGATGCCGGGAAAGAGTTTTTAAACAAGCCTGTAAAAAAGCTTTTTGAACGCTATGGCATACATCACTTTGTCACACATAGTGAAACTAAAGCAGCGGTTATAGAGAGGTTTAATAGAACTCTGAAAAACAAGCTGTGGAGATTTTTCACAGCTAAAAATACGCACAGGTATGTGGATGTATTACCAGCCCTCATGCGGAGTTACAATAGCGCTTACCATCGCAGTATCCGGACAGCCCCAAACATGGTGAAACACTCTAATGAAAAAGATGTGTGGATGCATCTATATGGGAATATTTTAAAATCGGACAGAAAGGCAGAAAACTTTAATGTGGGGGATCACGTTAGGATATCCAGGCTAAAGGGGAAGTTTGAAAAGGGGTATCAGCAAACCTTTACAGATGAAATATTTATCGTCAAAGAAAGGGTTAGGCGGAGAGAAAGGGATGTATATAGATTAATGGATTATGCAGAAGAGCCGGTACAAGGGTCTTTTTACCCAGAAGAGCTGCAAAAAATTCCTAGTGATCAAGAACGCGTCTACAGAATTGAAAAAATATTACGGAAAAGAGGGAGGGGTAAACAAAGAGAATTCCTGGTTAAATGGCAGGGGTGGCCAGAAAAGTTCAACAGTTGGATTAAGGAGTCTGAAGTACAACATCTTTGATATGGAGGAGTTTTACATCACCCTACCCAGCAATGCATCAGCAGCAATTTTCCCCCAAAACAAAAATTCTAATTTTACCATACAATTAGCGAGAGCGCTGGATCTTCCAGGAGCGTGGGAAGTAGCGCTAGCAGAGATACAGTATCCGCATAGTTGGTACACATTAACTTCACCTGGATATTTTGAAATTGCTAACGAGAGAAAGAGATGGCATTTTTCTTTGAGAAGCGGGTACTATAACAGCATCCGTCACCTGTTAGAAAATATGAACAAGCTTATATCAAACGCCAAGGATGGCCCTAAGACAACCCTACATTATGATTCGGTGGGACGAAAAATTAATCTTAAAGGAGACGAACCGCACACCATTCTAGTTAGCGGAGATCTCGGACATTTGTTAGGGATGTTCCCTGGATTCAGTACATTATATGTTTACACAGACATTGTAGAGCTCCAGATAGTGGGCGACTTCTATGTGCCGTTACTGCGCTGTGTGCCTGTGCGAGGGCAAGACAATGATGTCGTCACAATTACCTATGACCGCCCGCATTATGTACCGGTCAGCAAACATCACATCGATACCATTACCATAGAAATCAAAACCGATCAGGACAAAAATGTGCATTTTTATCACGGGAAGGTGATTGTCAAGCTTCATTTTAGGCCTCGGAAAAGTGAAGGATGGTTGTAATCAAGGAGCACGGGAACCCTCAAGACTACGTGGCTTACTACAGGGCACAAGCTGGCGGGGGCCTTCCAGGCTTTCGAGGAGCCCCCATTATGTACGGGACAGGTTTAGGGGGCCTGTTCCGTGGGCTTTTTCGAAAAGCAATGCCGTTTTTGAGGCGAGGATTAGAAATCATTAAGCCGCATGTGAAATCTGCTGCCAAAAACATTGCCAGAGATGTCGCGGGTCATCTTGTATCCCGTGTTGTTGAGAGGGGGCAGGATGGATCAGGGATGATCATAACCAAGAAGAATTACGCATTGGGCCCGCCTATTCCGTTTAAAAAGAGAAGACTTGTGAAAAAGACCCGCCATACCAAGAGGAGACGTGCACAGAAGAGGAAGCCCTGTGACAAGGAAGACATATTCTAATACGATATGGCATTTATTCATTCTGCTTCAGAGGAATGTGTTAAATCAGAACTGGATCTTTTTCAACTGGCACCTACACAGACCAGTATTGAAAGCAGTACTTATGTCGAGATCCCACCTTTATCAGCGCTGACACCCAATGCTCCCCTGGAATTTTTTATCACGGGGCATGGTGAACATTACACGGATTTAAACAACACCCTGTTGTATGTGAGTTGCAAGATTGTAAAGGCTGACGGTACGGATATTGATGACGGGGCTAGGGTGGCCCTGACCAACTACCCCATAGCATCACTGTTTAATCAGCTGGATGTTACCTTGGGAGATCGGCTCATTACACAGAGCCATCATTGCTATTCTTACCGGACCATGATTGAACTGATTCTGAACTTTGGTGGTGATGCGCTGGGTACTCAATTTACAGCTGGCGGTTTTTACAAAGATGACTCGGACCTCATGGAGAGTACTCTACTGACAGCCGCTGGGAACTCCGGTTTCAAAGCGAGAGCAAGACAGACGGCCGGTAGCCGTAAATGGGACCTGCTAGGGCCTCTGCATAGCGATCTGTTTTTTCAAGACAGACTGCTAATTAACGGTGTCGATGTGAAAGTCAAACTCACAAGAAGCAGAAATGAATTTTGCGTGATGAAGGATGGCAACGAGAATTACAAAGTACAACTCTTGGAGGCATCTCTCTTTGTAAAGCGTGTAAAAGTAGCCCCGGGAGTGCGCCTCGGTCATGCAGAAGCTTTGCTCTCCTCCAATGCTAAATACCCCATTGATCGAGTGGGAATGAAGGTTTACAGCATTCCTGCAGGTAGCCTTGTGTGTAATCAGGAAAATCTATTTCTGGGTCAGCTACCTAAACAATTAGTGATTGGGTTTGTGGACAATGCATCTTTTAGTGGGGATTATGAAAGAAATCCGTTCAATTTTCTACACTGCAATGTCAATTTTTGCGCCTTGCATTGTGATGGCGAGCAGATCCCTGCAAAGCCTCTTCAGCCTGATTATGAGCACGGTCTTTTTGTGAGAGAGTACATGCAGATGGTGCAGGCCACAGGCAAAGGCATGAAAGACAGGCCGCTGTTAATCAGTAGGGAAGAGTTTAACCGAGGGTATACTTTGTATTGTTTTGACTTGAGTCCTGATCAGGGGTGCTCTGAGCACTATTCTTTGATCAGGAACGGTAACCTCAGAGCCGAAATTAGATTTGCGCAACCCCTCCCCAACACCGTCAACATGATTCTCTATGCAATCTTCGAAAACCTTATTGAAATAAGTCACACAAGGAATGTGCTCTTTGATTATATGTGAGTATGGACACACTGCAACTCCGCCACTTGTTCTCTGGAAATAAAACCTTTCTAGGGGTCTACCCTTGCGACCTGCTACCCCAGAGACAGATCTCCAAAAGACCTTTTGGATTAATTGTAAATACCCACCCTCACACTCTGCCTGGTGAACACTGGCTGGCTCTCTACTTCCCATCTCCCGGATATGGCGAATTTTTTGATTCTTATGGAAGACCGCCGGATAGCCCTGACTTTCCTGGCTCCATAGCGACGTTTTTAGAGCAGCAAGCTGAGAAGTACACATTTCACCAACGCCAACTGCAGCACCCCAGCGCTGTGACCTGCGGGCAGCACTGTGCATTTTTTCTACTGAACCGGACTAAAGGAGTAGACTATGAAAATATTTTAAAGATGTACTCCAATGTTGATATTAAAAATGATCAAATGGTAAAGCTGTTTGTAAAAACTATAAAGGTGGGAAGGGGTCTTGGAACCTGTAACCGTCACCAGTGCATGCAGACATGCCTGCCTTACTGTAAAATAAAGAAAAAGACTTAAACGTTTTTACTTGTTTCACTGTGTTTTTATTCATTTTACAAATTGAGCCAGTCACCAAACCTGAACCTACTTCTAGGGTTTAATGTCCAAGGGCTAGAAGGGGCACTGGAAAACAGAGGCTTCTGAGCCCCAAAAGGGGCTGTCATAACAGAGTCGGGGCTAGTAGCAGTTTCATCCTTAACAACCAGAGAATCTTTCAACTTTTCTACTTGCTCTTTAACAGCTGTAGACCCCAACACAGAGGTCGGGACATTCACCTCAGCCATAGCATTCATAAAGTCATCCCAGCCTTTAGGTTTCCGCTTCTCAGTAGGGGCTCGGTGCTGCGAAGCTCCTTTCACCAAGTCTAAAATATTAGTCCCAGGAATAGGGACCCCTTTGTATAAAAAGGTACCGCGATCATCCCAGGTTGAGACGTCCTGATGCTGTTTCATTTTGTTCAGCAAAAGTTCCGCATTTTTCCTGTAACGGGTGCTCACACCGCTTAGGATTTCGTCCATCGCTGTGTCCTGCGGAGATGGCTGTGGTGGCTGCTCTGGTAATGTTGGAAGTGGCCGAGGTTCTTCAGGTGGGTAAATGAGATTCAGTCTGTCCTTTTCAGACTCATTTTGCCTGGTTAGTCTTAGATACCTCTGCAATGCAGAACTGTAGAGCTTAATCTTGTCATCCTCAGACAAATCAGCTCTCTGAAGAATGGAACGCATCTCAGCATCCAACCGGTTAGTGGCTGTAGCCCCCATAGTAGGGGGCCTGCCCTGTAGTTGCTCCATCTGATGACGCGATACCAGATACATTTTCTCAGCATGATCCATGGTTTATCCAGCTAACAGGCTAGTCAACAGCGGAATAGCTGCCCCTAGTAAGGGACCAATAAAACCACCTGACTGAAGTATGGCCTGCTTCTTCTTTTTGAGTGAGACCTTTCTATCGCTCAACTTTTTAATGACACCTTTCTTTCTCTTCAGAGACCGGAATTGTGAAGGTTTCAGAGGAAGGTTTCCTTTTAGGGTGTTCAAAGCTATTTCTGCTATAGCCCCCACCAGGTCATTATTAGCATTGCATAAGATGGCTTTTCTCTGTCTTGGTCCGGCCTTTACTAAGATTTTTAAAAGCCCCCAATTTCTACGTACCCTCTCTGACATCTTAAATGAACTAGTGCTAAGGCAGCCGGGCTACTGCTTTTTACACTTCTTTTTCATTGTGTAAACAGCAGGCCAATCAGGTGGAAAGAGACCTGTTCTCAACCTGTAGGATTCTGGAGTGGTGGCTGCCAAATCTACCAAAAGGTACCCGTGTGGTTTGTGAGTGGCGTCTTGGAATACTTCTAAAAAATACTTTGTGTTAGTGGGGTACATCTGCCTGGCCAGTGTGACAATTTGCATCTGATCACGGGGGTTGCTGAATAAAACCAAATATTTGGAATTCAGAGCTATTGTTCTCATTTTCTTGCCTTGAAAAAACAGGTTTTGTAGTATGAGAATAATGCTCAGGTTTCTGTGATGAACGTACTGTGTAAATGCCTTCTCTATTTGATCGCTCTCACTGGCTGATGTCATGAGATCATCTATCACAGCTAGAGTAATTTGATTTGGCGGAAACAAATCATCATCTTCAAAAGAAGACGGAAGCCCCTCAATAAACTTAATATAAGGGAATTTATTAAGCAGTTCTTTGTACAGAGGTTGCCAACAGCTATAAAACCATACAATATTTTGAGGCAATTGAGACAACACAACATCACCATGTTCTAACATTTGTTTGATAAAAAAAGATTTGCCAGAATTGGACGGACCGCTTATAATACACGAGAAAGGGTGTACAAATTGTGCAATATTTTCTGCCATCCTTAATAACCGTAAGGTAGCGTACAGTAATCTTCGCTCTTTAATAACCTTTTATTATACACTACTTTTAGAGTTTTTCGGAGGACCCGCGTTTCAAGGGACCACTGTTTCTTAACCCTAACAATCCCCAACTGTTCTACCCTGATCTCTTTTTTTCTCTCTGCACCAGACAGACAATAATCATCTACCAAATCTTTCAAGCTGTCAAAATTAACCTTTTTGCTGTTAGCGCAGTTTAGTGTGATTCCCTTCACCTTTAGCACCGCTTCACCGTTGGACAAAGCATAGGCATACGTTTTGGGGCCGGCCGCAACAAACTCTGTTATCGTAGTGTTTGGAGGAATCTCACTTGTCAGCTGTCCTAAATAATCACCCAAAGGTGGAGTCCACGCCCCCTCTCTACTTACAAAAATGACTGAATCGGTGTCATGATACAGGCATCTATCGCCCAGCCCATCCAGCAGCCTGTATAATTCCAGTCGTGCATACGCTGTTGTAAAGCTGGCAATGAATACGTTAGTACATGAGGCTTTGGTGGGATGGTTCTTGGCAGTTTTCCACGTCACAACGGCTGTCTCACTATCCACAAACTCACAGGAGGAAACATCATAATAGGGCACAAAAAGGTATTTGAATAATTCTTCAGGGTTTGTCACCACAGATGTTGTCAGGTGATTGGTGCTCTGACCAAACTTGCCCCACAGTGAGTTTAAAAAAAGTTTGGCAATCTGCCTTTTAGCAGGATTTACCTCAATGTGTTCACGGCGTAAGCGGACACCTTCCATCTTTTCATAATCACGAATATATTGCTCTTTATCCTGTTCTGTTTTGCACCAGTCAGGGTAACCGCTGGCCTCCTGTTTCTGTCTGAGATGTGCGTTAATATAATCTGAAAATAGCCCCTTTGATGTACTTTCAAAATGCCAGATCTCATAGATTTCAACAATTCTGTAACCTTTTTCTAAAGCTACATTCAATTCAACAGTACACCATGTTCCAGTCAGAGCTCTTTCCTCATCACTGTGTTTACAGGGGGTAGTCTGCAGTTTTTCTGTGCAGGTTGCACACAAACTAAACATTAATTTTCCCCCTGATTTGTGGGGTAGTACAGGAAAATAGAGATTCCTTGGCGGGTACACTTTGACTTTGGCTAACCCAAAATATTGTTTTATGTCCCCAAAATCTTGGTAGATAATTTGTGGATGGCCAATTGGGTACTCCTTGGTCTTATTCACAAAGGGGTACAAACTGGTGAAATCGTAATATAAGATTTGTTCACCAGGTTTTGGTTTGTAGTAAAGACATGTAGCATTTGTTCTACCACCAAAAAAGGCATCTCGAGGTATCAAAGGTACTGGGAGCTTATTCTCAACCAGAAACTGCTTCAAAGAGGTGTCAGCCTCCACCAAGGCCCTCCATTCGTGTTCCCAGATGCAGCGCACAGCATAACCCTGGCTCCTGAGGTCCTCTTCTTTAATCCTAGTACGGCTGTGCAGGGTGCCATATGTTGATCCAAGTAAGTTGTTGAAGTCTCTTTCAGAGTAGCAGACAGGGCACCCATGAAAAAAACAACCATAAAATTCAAAAGCTGTGGGGGTGTCATTTATGACAGCAAAACCATCCAAAAAATATTTGCCTACTTGTTTTTCACCCCCCTTCAGGGCATGCTGGATATTGACATTCTCAGTGTGCTCTATGTACATCAACCATTGTATCGCAGGTGCTGAATACCTTTTCTGGGTCTTGTGATAATTATCCATAGGAGCCAAAGCAATGGAGTTGTTTTTCAAATACATGAACCGGTACTGTGCCATACAGACAGACGCCAGTGTGATATATTGGAAGGGGTCAATGCAACGAATCACTATCTCCTCAACAATATCCCCACCGCCCCTCTTGACGAACTCACGCTCAGTCATTTCCATTACCTGTTCCCTAAATCGAATACATGCTTCTCTTAGTATATCAACATCCTGCCTGCAATAGTAAGCCAGAGCCTTCTTTAGTTTAAATACAGTACCTCTATTAGCAGCGTGCCATTTCAGGAATTCTTCTCTCTCACCGGGCATCATGGTTTCAGGACTATAATACTTGGCTTCAGGGAGCGGCCCAACATAGTCCTGATTGGCCATTGTATTGAACAAATGGGGGAAATATCCTTTGCAGCCTTGAAACCCCATAGCTTTGGGTAATTTACTTAATTTAAGGGGCAAAAATGAGAGGCTATCAATAAAACGGATCTTGTAAGCTGGCAGGGTGATACACAGAAGTTTCCCTCCCAGGCTTATAAGCTGAACCCTAACCTTTTCCCGGATCAACTGCCTCAGTACTAGGTACCCATCATAACCTTTGGCATTGTGAGCGATAAAAGTGCATCCTTTAAACTTATCATTTATAAATGTCTTTACAAACTGATCCAGACATCTAACACCGTAACAATCCCACATCACAACATCTTCGCCATCATCATCTTCAACATATCCCTGGCGCATGCATAATTAGGTATATGTGTGCCAGTTTCTTGGCAGCATTCGAAATCATAAATAATGTACCTTTGGCCAATTCGTGGCCGGACCAGCTCTTTTAGAAAACATAAATGATATTCCAAACTTTCAACCTTCTCAGAACACTGCCCACACTTGGGTTCCTTGCATTTCACGTGGGGAGTAAAGACGTAAACCCCACACTTTTCACAATATTCTTTACTCTTACAGTCAACTTTTCCCTCCGTAGCTAGCTGTGTGTGAGTTTCAAAACATACCTTAGAATGACAAACCACTTTGCACCTATAGCAGCGCATCTTTTCCTTCTCTACCTGCTTGCATTCTTGCTTGAGACATGATCTGCAGATATATTGACAACCATGACTAAATTTATGGTGATAGTGAGTGTGGCAAAATTTACAGAAATAGCGTTCGCCCAGGAAACCCTTTATATTTTTGATGGCATAGTAATGATTGTCGTGTAACAATATAAACACTATTTTTTCTTGCTGTGGGAGGCCTGTAACAAAAAACCTCCATCCATCCTGCAGATAAAACAATATCTTTATAGTAACCCCTAAAGCTTTTTCAAAGAGGTGTATCTGTGAAAAGTTAACCATGTTTTCTGTGGAAATACCCAGTCTGATGTGAAGTTCCCTGGCCCTGGTAATAATTTCTTCATTACTAACACCCCCGCCAATGAGCCAGAGCAAGCAGCTAGCAAAACACAGAAATGCACCTTCCACATTGAAATCTACTAGGTGACGTCTTTTTTTCTCCAGTACTTTGGTGAGCAGCACAGTGCTTAACTTCCTAAGCCCTCCCCCCTCATTGTTCCTCACAATGGTAACCACTAATTGTAAATCTCCCCCCCACAATATCTCTGCTTTACTTTGAAGCAGATTTTCAATACTGGTCAGAAAATCATCAGCATTTAAACCATCCATATTCCTCCTCAGAGAAAAGAGAGGATGATTTAACCCATCTGCATCCAACCGGAGTTGAACAAAATAATTTGCACCTATGTCTCTAGCAACATTATTCAAAACATGCTGTATAGCATTATGAATAGCATCTATAGCATGTACAAAAGACTGAATTTGGTCAACATTAACGAATCTATATCGCTGATAGTATTCCACAGCCATGAAATTTCGGATAGGATGCTCCCACTCTTGCACCAAATCCAGATAAACATTGTTCATATTCTGAGAGTTTGCAGAGTTAGTGCTTTGTAGCTGGGGCATAGAATGATTTATCTCCTCTTCTTGTTGAGATTCAGGCGTAGGTTCACTACTATCACTGTCTGCTGGGGGTGCGGGGAGTTCGCCTCCATGCATTTTTGCTTTTTTGCAGGGCGGCCCTGGTTAATCAAACAAACAAAATGTTATCACCTACATTCCTAATAATGTAATACAAACACACCCCCTTTTTTAGATTATAAAATAATATGAATGGATTTGTAGTTGGATAAAATGCTAGATGTTATACCTACTAACTCTTGTGCTGTGTGGCTTGTGCATGGTTGAGGGGTCATGCCATGCCGGGGTCCTTCCTGCTCTGTGGGTATAGTGAGATCCACAAATGGTTGATCATCTTCCCATTCTGAAGGAAAAGAAAAACCCAATGGTCAGAAATGTTGCAGAAATTTTTGTAAGAATCTGAATGTATGTAGGTATAAAAAACAAATACCATTATAAAACCTCAGACATTCGGAATCAGTCAGTTCCACCTAGTAAAAGAAAACAAACATGCCAAGAATATTATAATCACATTCTTTTTTTATATCTAAGAGGGACAGTGTTTCAAAATTTAGCAATAAAACTACTTACAAGATCTGCACCCCTTACACATTCGGAATCAGTTAATTCCATCTAGTAAAAGAAAACAAACAGGCCATGAATATTATAAATACATTCTTTTTTATATCTAAGAGGGGCAGTGTTTCAAAATTTTAGCAATAAAACTACTTACAAGATCCGCACCCCTTACACATTCAGAATCAGTTAATTCCATCTAGTAAAAGAAAACAAACAGGCCATGAATATTATAAACACATTTTTTACAGCTAAGAGGAACAATGTTTCAAAAATTAGCAATAAAATTACTTACATTTGTAGCATCCATTCTGTAAAGAGGGTCTTCTTAGCAGATCACAGGGGTCCAGAGGTATGAATATGCCAGAAACTGACAAACGTGTCTGGGGTCAGTATGAATCCTACTTTTTGTACACTCTGGCTATGTCAAAAATCACATCGCCCCACCAATCAGGTAACCCCCAGCCGAATGATTAGGTTATATATCTGTGTCTAGCACCTGATAGGCTTAAACATGGGGCCAGCAAATGTAAACTTCATAGTGTTAATAGTTTCTTGTAATTAATTCTGCTGAGTTCTTCACCCCTTTTGACCAGTCCACCCTCATATCAAGAAAAAAATATAATACAACTTTCATGTGATTTGTAAAGCACCTTTTATTATAAATTTCATAACGTTAACAGTTTCTTGTAATCTATTTCTGTTACATTCTGACATATGATCCTCTTCAGAGACAATGGCAATTTGGCTTCAATCTTTGACATTAATGACAGCGGGTCATGCATAAGAGCTATACGATATATAAATTTCTTGAGCTCACCAAGGGAATCCCTGGTGAAATATAAGTTATTCACTTTGTCAGAAATACTGACGATGACCCAGAGAACATGAGGCATAGAAAGTCTAAAGCATAAGCTGCTAATAAGCTCTGTTTCACTGGTTCCATCCGTATGGTCTTCATCTGATTGTAGGCACCCCATTAAACAATGGTGTAATATTTTAATGATACACGCTTTCAGAATCTGAGGCATGCTGGCATTTTGAGATTCCACCGATTCTAAAACAGGAAATAAGGTAGAATTAGTCTAGCTGTTTCAACTAATCAAAATACTGTTTTCTTAATTTTTATATTTACTTACCATTTGATGTTTTGCAGAATCTGCAACAACAAGGCTTTATAAATTTGTTGTCTTCTACGTTGCCGCATAGGTCAGGTCCTTTTCTTATTCTACGTCTACGCTTGGGAGGTTTGGGGGTCAAATTTACATCAAACAAATCACCATCAATATTTGCCATCTTCAAAAGACTGCTGGAATTAATTTGCTAGCTGTTCAGACCTGCCTGTACAATACTCCCACGCATGCTATGACACGTCCTTGAGCCTTGTGCCTGTCCAGAATCACGGGGAATGGCATGTCCAGACATGCCCACAATACACATACCTAATACATCAATCTGTTCTGGCCAGTCAGAAACGCTTCGCTTTTGCTGTAAGGTTAGAATAAATTTTATTAAATCTCTGCTATGAACGGTTACGCGTACATATGAATTCGAGGGAGTTGCAAATGCCAAAATATAAGTCTTTAGATTTTTACAAAGCTAAAAAACCAGCTGTGGGCTTTAAAAGGTCTGTGGTTTTTCCCCCCTACATTCAGGGAAAATGTTTTTAAAACTGCCTGGTTTAAATGCAAACCCTGGAAGCCTTTTAGGTGATCCTTTTCCCCCCCCCCCACCCCCAGCTTTTGAGGTATTGATTTTTAAAACTCCACAAAAATTAAAAGCATCATTAGGCTAGAATGATTAGAAATAAAAAGCTTTTTTTTTTTAATTATCACCCCCCCAAAAGCAGGGTTTTGTTTCCCAAAAACACAGGTCTCTGTGTTTCTTTTGGATTTGCACGTCCATGGAATTAGTCTAGGGTTAATGTAATCAAGTACACAGAAGCTTGACCGCCACATGTTTGTTGATGGGATTAGGTTCGGCAAGCACCATCTGGAAATAGGGCTATGACCTTACACCACACCTTATCTGTTAGGGTTACCCATGCTTATTTTGATGGGGTTGGGCCGACACGTCATATCCGGCTAGGGTTATGGCCTTGTGAGTCCTGTACCACGAGGGGTGGGGGTGTAGATTATGCACGTCACATCCGGGGAGGAGGGCTGCGCACGTCACTTCCGTTTATGGGCATGGCCTGGTGACGTAATCAGCACGTGGCTTTGTTTACTTTGATGACGTCACTGATCAAAACTACTGATAAGTTCCATTAAAAGTTTGTATGTACTTATACTACTGATGATCAGATATTCATGGAATGGTTGGAGATTAATGTAAATATAAGAAAGAGTGATGAAGAGAACTATGAGTTCTCT
Organism: Vipera berus; assembly: GCF_964194415.1. NCBI lineage: Eukaryota > Metazoa > Chordata > Lepidosauria > Squamata > Viperidae > Vipera > Vipera berus. The sequence goes on along the minus strand of NC_138202.1, from coordinate 194,365,621 downwards.
TTTCTAAGCTCTTTTTTTAAAGGAAATAATTACGGTAGTCAATAACTGAAAGGTAAGGTGATTCAGTGTGCTCAGAGCTTCTGACATTTCATTTCAATTTCACACAGAAAAACAAACCTTTTCATGAACACAGAAAAGTTGACCCACAAGCAGTATCTAGAACAACACTAACACTAAAGCACAAAGCACAAAAAATGTGCAAGAAAAAACTAGCTATTGAGCTAACCCTATCTATTTCTCTGCAATTGTCAGACACGGGAAATATTATAAAAACATATGCCGATATATCTAGCAGAAGTAATTACTCTGGGATCAAAGTCCAGGTAGATATTTGTAAGTTTTGATAAAAATAAAGACAATGTTGTAGAGACACTATGTTTTTGCTGGACAATTGTTGAGTGAATGTGATATTTGAAAATGCCCCCAGAACGGAAAGAATGAGAATCATAAATTACTTTCAAACAGTTCTGTTTTTAAAGGATGCAGAAGCACAGGTTTTTTTTTAATGCAAAATGTCTCTAATCCTGTAATGAACTGGGAGCAGTCAACATGCAATGAGTGGAACTAATCGTGCTGAAGCAATCTAAATTAAAATAAGTCTGTAAACAGGACATACAAATATTAAAATTTCATCTGTGGAATACATTTAACAATACAGGACTCGGTTACTTGCTGAAAACATTTCACAATCAATATAGGAAGGTTACATTTGTTTATAGGCAACCTGGTTGTTCAAGATTTTGATTTCACACCTGTAAGTATTAATATTTTTAGGTGTGCTGTTGAATGTGATCTGAATAATAGATGTTTTCTATTCTAGGTTCTACCTGAAAAGGAAAGTTACTCTGTAACCTTTTTAGGCAAGGAACTGGGTCAAGAATTGGAAGAGGAAGTCACTGAAAAAGCTGCCAACTTGAGAGAAAAGGGAGCAAGACACAGTACTGGTTATTCCTCCAACACACAAGTCCCTTTCCTATCAGTTTATCCCTTCCACATCACCTTTCGCTCCTCACGAGGCACAGAGTTTCTTTCTTTCAGAGGAGGCCAAAAATTCTCAGAAGTTTTTCAAAAATCCTATGAGAATGTGGGGGCCAGCTGGCTGCAAATCTGCAAACTTATGCTGAAGATGCCTTTCTACTAATGTGGCTGAGTGTAGGCCAGGTTGCTTAGGATAGAATAAGGAAGGGAGGGAAATATTCTCATCCAGAATGATGGGAGTGGATTTTTGAGAGGTTTGTCAATGCCTCCTTCCAAGGGCTGAAAGTGACTAGTTTAAAGTCACCTAGCTGACTTCACTGTCTTCCAGTTTCTACTCTGGTGCTTTAGCCACTATGCAAAATGTTGATTATTTGTAGCCCTATTGCAATTTGTTTAATTTCAGGCTACTGCCTATCAATGAGTTATGTATTTGCCATTGCTTCCTTCCTAGGGCTGAGAGAAAATGACAGGCCAAGAGTCACCCAGTTGCTTTATATCTGAGACAGAACTACAGCTTAAGGTCTCTCATATATACATATACATATACGTATACGTATACACACACACACACACACACACACACACACACACACACACACACACACACACACACACACACACACATATATATATATATATATATATATATATATATATATATATATATATATATATATATATATATATATATATATATATATATATATATATATATATATATATATATATATATATATATATATATATATATATATTTACACACACACACAACACACACATGAATCCCAGGCATATTTAAATCAGAAAAAGAAATCCGAACACTGGGATAAGGTAGAAAACTAAAACAGTTTTATTAAAAATCAAACTTTCATAGGTTCGCATCCCACCAGGCTCAAGGTTGACTCAGCCTTCCATCCTTCCGAGGTAGGTAAAATGAGGACCCAGATTGTTGGGGGCAATTAAGCTGACTTTGTAATAATGCCGCTTGGGGTGTGTGTGAAAGCCCTAATAAGCAGGCATATACATAGAATGAAGGCTACTGCTAAGCTTGTAAGCCATCCTGAGTCTTCGGAGAAGGGCAGGATATAAATGGAATTAAAATAAAAAAATAAAAAAAAAACTACCAACGTCGTCAGGATGAAATCATTGGAGTGGGGAGACTACATTTATATCATCAGAAACCACTCATGGATTGAGTGGAGAGCAGAAATGCTGATGATATAAATGCAGTTTCCCCACTCCGATGATTTCATCCTGACAATGTTGGTAGTTAGCCAACAAAAGCTTGATTTTTAATAAAACTGTTTTAATTTTCTACCTTATCCCAGTGTTTGGATTTCTTTTTCTGATTTAAATATGCCTGGGATTCGTATTTTTAATATGATTAAGGAGTATTATTCACGAGCAGTACTGGGAGAAACTTTCACAACACATCACAAGCGTTTACCGCAAACTGGCTTTCTTACATGACTGTTTACGGAATGATATACAGTACCTCCTAAATCGCTCCAAAAGAAACCCCTTGTGGATTCCATGTAATGTCAACTCACCATTCGTCGATTCCAACAATGAACCATATGTGCGTTAATTAATGACCACCACAGGAAGATCCACGCTATGACGATGGGAGCCCATGACTGTAAAGAACACTGTCGGCAAACTCTTGCATGCCAACATTTCCAACTTCTTGCCTGCCATATATGTGAAGCCATCGCAAGGACTAAACAACACAGGACGGAAGTATTGTGTGCAACGGATAATTCCGGCTCCAATAATAGCTTGGTACATAATTTATCATCCAAGATCCTCTCCCAAGAACAAATTGGATTGTTACAACATGATGCGGGCCACAACTTAACGGATGAGCGCACGGTAGATTTCATGGCGGCCTTTGAACTGGCCATACAACTGTAATATATTCAGACACAAAACAACCCCTCACACTCATAAGGGATCCCCGGCAGCCGTTGACAGCCGTCAAAAGGCTGCCGCGGCTTTCCCCCCCCACACACACGCGGCGAGCGGCCGATTCTGACAGCTGTCAAACTGCCGCGCATGCGCAGTACACTGACAGCTGTCAAACCGGCCGGCTCTGACAGCTGTCAAACTTCCGCGCATGCGCAGTGCACTGACAGCTGTCAAACGCCGGAGAGCCGCGCATGCGCAGCTCGGCCGAAGCTGTCAAAAGCTGCCAGCTGGCCCCGGCAACAGCCGTTCTGCCGCGCCTACCTTTTGCCGGTCTCCTTCTCATTGGGCGTCCTAGTCTGGCGGGAGATTCTTGCTTGCTTATTGGTTCTTGGTTGTTATTGTTGTTGTCCTTGTTGACTATAAATACAAGAGATTCCTGGCATTGTTTCGCCCGGGACCTCTGCCCAAATAAACGCTGTTTGTTTGAACCTGCCTGCTGTCTCGCTGTCGTCCCTTAAGACTCTACAACAACGAATAAGCATCAATGAAGAGACTAGGGGCTCTATCAGGCATCGCGTCACAGGCCTGCTTATGGCCCACAGACGCTGCTGGTATATATATATCAGGAATGAGAAAATATTTAAAGTATTGGTTTATTCTAATTCTAAAAAAGAAGTGATTAATTCTTTTTTGGGAGTAACTAGCAGAACAGAAAAAAAACTCCAAACCCTTTCACTTTCTATCTCCCTTAGCTACTCTAGAAGCTATAACTTATAAACTAACAGTAAAGACAGGAGAAGAAAATAAATTAACCAGATTAATGCCATTACATTTTCCTTCCCCCATCAATATTGTTTGTCTGCTGTATGATCAAAATACTGTCATGGGTTTGTTGAATTCTCTCCTATTCTAAATGGCTGGAAGTCAAATGAAAGCATGTGAGGGGAGGGAGGGAGGGAGGGAGGGAAGAAGCAAGCAAGGAAGGAAACGAGGGAGGGAGGGAAGGAAGGAAAGGAGGGAGGGAGGGAGGAGAGAGGGAGGATGGGAAGGAAGGAAGGAAGGAAGGAAGGAAGGAAGGAAGGAAGGAAGGAAGGAAGGAAGGAAGGAAGGAAGGAAGGAAGGAAGGAAAATTGTGGGGTAATGATGGTAAGGTAGCAGTGGTAAATTAGATCACACTTCCAGTGACTTTAAAAGAGCTCATTATTTTGGCTGCTACCCTTTCTATTACCGATTATATGGAGAAGTTTAATTGATCTATTGAACATTAAAATGATTACCCATACTTAGCTTAATGATAAAAAAAGCTCTAAAGTCCAATATATTTTATGGAAGCAACCCTTGGGATTTTATTTCTTTTCCTTTTATCTTTCTTTGGAGGGCAATAAAATAGTGAGGAAAATTTTGATAGAATTGACTGATTTCACCAATAATGAATATATCCTATTCTTGATCCAGAGGCAAGAAAAAGCAAGTCTTGCCAACACAGCTCTTCCATTATTTTCCCAGTGTTCTGAATTAAACGCAGGGAGTAAACATCAGAAGTCTTGCAGCACTTTTTTTACAAATTTTATTAAAGGGCACAATAAAAATTGCTAGGCAGGTCCATCACATGATCAATGGGTACAGCGCGAAGTCAATTGGGTTTATAAGTAAAGTCCCCACCCCCTAATGCTTACTCTGATGACGCTGGCAGTGGACCAGCGAAAGCTAAGACAGTCGATTTTTAGGTTTTATAAATGGTTGGTTTTATTGTTTTACTGTTTTTAAACAATAAGCAACTATTTTATTATTATCCCACAGTTCGAGGATTTTATACCATTACACAAATATGCCTGGGGTTCATATTTTTAAAGTTATTAAGTATATATATATATATATATATATATATATATATATATATATATATATATATATATATATATATATATATATGTTAAATGCTTGTTAACTATTTAGATTACCTTGCTAGGCCCCAAACATATATGTGTGTGTGTGTGTGTGTGTGTGTGTGTGTGTCTGTGTGTGTGTGTTTGTTTGTATGTATGTTTGTATGTATGTATGTCTAATAAAACACCTTGGTCTACTGCTATGATTACTTTTGCCTTTCAGCCCCAATCTAGGAGCGTTTTGCAGGCTCAATTCGCTACTGTGATAAACTACAAATTCAGATTTTTTGCTGACAAAGAATTAAAGGGAGACTAATATAGCTATTTCAAGCTGTTTAGGTTAATACAGCTGCCTAACATGCAAGCTGACCAGGTTCAAATCTCAGAAGGGTATGGCTAGCTGATGAGAGCTAAAAAGCTTGAAATAGCTATAGTAGTCTCCCTTTATGTATCTATATAGTGAAAGGGCAGTGGACTGTTTCTTCAGTTGTCATAAGCTCTTTTCACAGGAACTTCTTTTTACTCTCTATGAGGCTTTTGAATTAATATATTTATATATATTTCAGTTTGAACTATGTAAAAAAATGGTATTGGCTGACTTGAGATCACCTGAAATTAAGAGTCTTTGCCAGCCATAAATTAAGTTGATGACAGTTGGTGACATCATTGACCAAAGCCAAGAGGAAGCTGCTCATTTTCAAAAGCATCTTTGGGGCATAAAGCTTTTCTTTCTCTACCAACACATGCTTTTTCCCTTATTTATTTATTTTTCATAAGAAAATGAATTTTGTTTCACTGTTTTATTTTCTTCATACTATATTAGGGAAGCAGAGAAGCAAAGAAAAAAACAACATAGGAATGAAAGAATAGCCTGCAAAGAGAAAGTGAAAGAAAGGATCTGGCAGTGTTTGTGGTAATGGAGGCAGCAATAAGCCAGACACAACTATGCCTAGGACTACGGCAAGAATGTCCACCATGAACTCCACTGCATATTACTTCATCTTGCCACCAAACAGGAAGGAATGCATGAGAGCTGACAAGCAGAAATTCAGCATCATTGGCAGCTTTGCCCCAAAGACCAAGTTATGGCAAAGTTACTGCCGTAGCTGGTTATAAGACAATTGAAAATATTTTTGTAGATATCTTTGTCTACACACATAACATAAACATAAACACAAACATACACACGCATGTGCGCGCACGCACGCGCGCACACACACACACACAGAGAGAGCAAGAGAGAGAGAGAGAGATTATGTACACCCCAGTGGAAGGTTAATTTTCATAAACATCAACTACAACTCCATGTTCCACCTTGGTTTGAGCTGCCATGTAAAACATTTTCTTCAATATATTAGTTGGGGGACATATGAACAATTTTCAAACAGCTATAGCTATTTTGTCACCTACCCTATCTGGCAGCCCCTAGCTTTTGTTTTAGCTCAGCACATGCTTTGTTAAAATATTTACCCTGCTCCCTCATTTTCTGTTCTGCCCCAAATTCTGAAAAATGCAAATATGAGGGTACACCTTGTGCAGCACTTAACTGCAATTCACATGGCTTGAACAGTACCAAAACAAAAACAAAAACAAACCTACAAAAACCCAATGTCAGCTTGTTGTAGCAGTTTATATACTACTATATTTGATGTTCTAAGAAGTAATAGCATTTAACATTTGGCAATATTAAGTCCTTTTCTCAATGTAGCCATCTATCAGCAAAGTGGCAACCATAGTTGCCTATCTATGCATAACCAAATACTTCTCTTTTTTTGATGCTTAACCCTGGAAATCACGTGAAAATTACATTCATGTAAAATGTGTGGGAATCGAGTCTGAGCACATGATTGTTTGCATGTCAATCTTTTATTTTCAGGAAGTTTCACAATGATAGCTCTTGATTTTATTTTACCTCAGGCTGCTATGATTCTTTTGGCTTGCTTGCTTGACTGGGGGTGGATCGTAGTTTCATGTGAAATGAGACATACACTTCCAGTGCTGCTATGATGACACCAGAGAAAGGCTTCCTGCCATTGTCGCTACTCCTTTTTTTTTTAAAGGCAGCATAATGGCAGCTCAACATTACGTAGAATCGGTGCCTCAGGGCAAAGGTCTGATCCTACATGTGAGCAGGAACTGTGCCATGCTAACAGATGGGCCACAGTGCAGAGCGCCAAGAAAAAACATGTATATTCATTAAAACAAGAATGGTGCTGAGGGCATGGTTGGCAGCCAAAACCACCAACCCCTCTTGGTGGTTTGATTTGAGCGAATGCTTCTTTCATTAGGGAGGTACAAGAGCTCTAGACTGAATTCACTTAAACATAAAAATTAAAGCAAGCATCTCAGTAGTTGAGGGCCAAGCAAAAAAAAATGTGGGAGGCAGCCCAAGCATCAGGTTGCCAAACACTGAGGAAATGCCACAGTCTTTGTGCAGAATGTAATTCTGCAAGGAATGTGCATTCTTGGACTGGGGCTCCACAAATTTAGGTATCAGCCAGATGTGCATTTGCCAGAATCTTGCATTTCTCCCAATGGAGGGAACAGAATAATCTTTATATCATGCTGTTATTATGTCTTCAGACCTAGGATGAATTCAGGAACAGGACGCTGCTCCTCTCAATCAGTCTGGGGTAGAGAAGTTACAGGCTGAATGAATGTCATTTCAACTGCTCTGCATGAGGAGTCCTTATAGACCACCTTCCATAACCATGTAAGAGATGCTTAAGCTTCCTCCCATTCTCGCAGCTTGATCTCACTCACTCATTTGTGTTGTATTTCCAATATGCCCTCAGTAAATCAAATGAATTTAGCAGAGACAGGCCGCAGCCGCCTCTCAGTCGTGATTCATGGGTGGAATGTTTTTTAAAAATCTCTGTAATTCACATATATGCAATGTCTCTGAGCATCTTCGTTGCATGTGTGCAGATGCTTCATTGCTTATAATCCTATTCCATGACTTGCAGCAGGGTTGACAGTTTCCAATGCTAGGAACTACAACACTAATGCAAGAAAGGTTTTTTTTTTTCCACACGACAACTCTTATAACCTCCCCCAAAGGTTTATTTGTAATAAAGTTATTTTAAAAACAAAATCAAGATTGATAATAATGCCTATTTAGGGTTCTTCCTTTGAAGAATTTCATTATATCATATTCTATGTTTTCATGACACTGACATCTAGTCAGGAAATGCTTTTCTGACTTCTGGAATGATTTGGAGAATATTCTACAGAGAGTACTTATGACGTCTGTGGAAATGTCTCAGGCAGGAGAAGAAAAAAACGGGCACCTTAGGATTTTGGGTTTCTGAAACAAACTGGAACCCACTTTTTAAAAGTCTTAATTAACATACTGCAGCTTGAGCATTGCTTAAATGTTGAACTATCTCACTGCTTTTAAAACTGCACGTTTCTCCCCAGGATTGTTATAGAAGAAAGAGATGAGAAGGAAATCAATTATGTTTCCCAGAAGGATTGTATCTATTTGCCTCCCCATCCTAACCAAGTAATAGAGACTGCATCCCAATGAAGCTAATAATGGTTCCGCCTCATCCTGCTTGCATTCCTTTGATCCTACTCTGGGACATGTTTGTGCTTCTATCATCATGTCCTATTTTTTTTCAGCTGGGCCACAGCCCACTCCTCCTTACCCCCCCAGATCTCCAATATTTCCCTCCCTCCCTCCCTCCCTGTTTCCCCCATTCCCTGCAAGCCTACATCTTTAACAACAGGGACGTGGAAGGAGAGAAGGAAGAGTTGCAGAGAAATTCAGAATTTGGGCTGGCGCTTTCTAATTACAAATCACCACCTGTGGTAAAATTATGGCAAAACAGATGAACATTTCATTGGCGTGATCGCCTTAAAACAAGCAGCAGTTCCAACTGCCAGGGTGATGTATAGACCCAAGGCAGGGCGGAGGAGGGATTAATTAGGTCTGTCCATGCACATTGCCAGGGGAGCACTTCTGCAGAGGTGATTGAAAACCGAGGGAAGAGTGGCATTCGTCTTCATTGTTGGTTAAAGGCAAGAAAAATAAAGACGCAATTGAGTTGACAAAGCTTCAAGGTATGTGGCTGGGTCATTTTGGAAGGTGTCAAAATGATCAAAGTATAATTAATTAGCCCCAATGCTATATTTAATTCTTCAACTTTAATGCAGGTTCCAGCTCTCCCTCCTTCCCAACCCTTTCCAGCTCAAAACAAAGCAGCAGCAAATTGGCTCCAGCAATTATATTGTGTCTCAGGAAGCAAAGATAGGTTAGCAAAAGTTATCCCCTCTTTTGTTTAATATAATCAAATCCTTCTCTTTATCCTCTCTTTCACCATTGTGTTTTGGTGAGAATATTATATATAGGTCTGTGCTATGCATTTATATTAGCTTTCCCAATAACAAGAAATTACAAAATATGGAAAATTCATATGCAACCTGCATCAGACACTGAGAAAAATAGAAACCAGATTCTTTAATAATTCTTTCATGAACAATTACCCTAAAATACTGGACTGAGAAATAAAGGGGTAGTGCTACAGAAATTGTCTCATGCATAGGATGACAATTGTGAGTCCTTTCACAGAATGACTACCATGGGGATTCCCCCCCATTCTATTCAGAGTTGTGATAGGAATGCGGCAAGAAACAAATATCAATATATGAGAATACACACTAATGAGAATGCTTCCTGATACTTGCTTTAGTTAACTAGGAGGTTCTGCATGCCAATCAGTTTTCTTTGACTTTGTTCTGCATATTTCCAAACCATTTCTATTTCGTAAGCATCTGTTAGTTATATCAGGTGCATCAAACTGCCAGCCCATGGGCTGGATGCGTCATGCCGAAACCACGCCCACCCCATTGCTGGCAATGGAAAAAAAGTCACGATAGTCGCAACACATCACATGACGTTGTGAGTTTGACACCCCTGGTTTATATGAAGGGTCAGCAGTCTTGAAAAATAAAAATTGTACTGGTGATCATTGGTACACTTTGATGTTAGGTAACTCTTTTTTTTAATCAAACAAATCTTCAAACCAAGTAAAGATCACATAGAATAGAGAGCATGTCAGATGCATGTTTATCCTTGTCTTACAATTTCACTCACTCCAAGTGTTCAGAGCAGTTCACCATCCATTGAAGGGAACTGCTACTCAGATAAGAACTGTTCAGAGTTCTGGGTCAGTTGAAGAGTTCTCCAGATGGTGGCGTCCCAACGCATCAGACTAGCATGTATGATTATGATCATTTTCTGATACAGGTACTATGGATAGGGACAATTAAAGCCTTGATGTGATGGAATGTAGTGAGGAGATGGATCCCCAGGAGGGAGATGGTGCATTTCAGAAGAGTAAGAGGCAACTCAACTCAGCCCAGATATCATGTGTGAGAGAAAGAGGGTGAAGACAGCCCTTCCGTAACAGTTCAGAGTATATTGTTGATGGTTATAGTAGACTTCTCAGTCTGGCAAGATTTTCTCTATTGGTGTAAAACAAAAAAGAACATAGCCTGGAAGAATTACCACATATTATTCTTGGTTTTGGGCCTGACACTTGTTCCTTTCATAATTAGCAGTAATAAATGTTGGAATACCTTACATAACAAATGTGTTGCTTAAACCTATCCCTCCTCCACTCCCAGGTGGAGCTACCGAATCATCCTTGAGCCAGCAGGAGACTCTACTCATGGGACAGTTGCTGCTCACATTTCAGTCCCTCTATCAATCTTCCTCTATCTATTGCTTCTCTCTTGACTCTTTGCTATCATGATAATGTATGTATGGCACATGATGATTGATTCCTCCATTGCTGATGCCCCCCCTCTCTCTCCAGCACATCAATGGTCACCTGGAAAAAGTTCCCCCATCATGGCACTGCAGCAAAAATGAGAGTTTGATTCTTCAGGCTCTTATGACTCTAGATCAGACATGTCAAACTCATGACATCACGTGACATTGCGCAAAGTATCGGAGCCTTTTCACCATTGCCGGCAATGGGGTGGGTGCGGCTTCCGGATAACGCATCCGGCCCGCAGGCCGGCAGTTTGACTCCCCTGCTCTAGATAGATAAAGTTTTTTTAAAAAACAACATGGACAGAAGTCATGAATCACACTTCTATCTAGGTTTCTTTCTTCATTTCTATTCTTTACTTATGTAGTGATGTAAAGCATTGTCCAGATTCCTCTGTGCTCTATTTGGAAAGTGTGGGTTGTGGGATGGCATGGCTATTTCACTGTTTTGCTATTCCAGTCTAGTAGTGCTAGAACAATAAGAGCCTTAGAGTTAAAATAGAAACAGCACTTGGCTTTTGGAGGAGTTGGTGGCGGCGGCAGCAGCGTGCTCCAGGGGCGAAAAGAAGCAAGGCCTCTTTAAGAAAAAGGTGGAAGAGTCAGGATCAGAAAAAGGAAAGAAGGCGAGGTTGTTGGAATACAAGCGAATTTGAGGGCTAATCTACATGGAGCCCCATTTCCATCTGTCCTGTTTGCCATCGTTCACTCCCTAGAGACTAAAATGGACAATGTGAAATTTGAGCGGGCCCCGAACAAGGAGTATATATCGGAGGTGGTGACCCTTTGAGAGCTGTATGCAACGAAATTCCATTTTGATGTATGCCGATTGGTGTACATTCAAAGTGACAATAAAGTTATCATCATCACTGCTAACACCACTATCCCACAGTTCTGGTCCTCATCAATACAGGACTGCAGAGTCCAACTCTTTAGGAAATCCACAGTTGAATAGCTGAGGAAGAGGCTGAGCAAGGATGGAAGAGAAAAGAGGTGTATCTGCATCGGGCTGAAACAGCCAATGAATGCCTTTCTGATCCATCTTAGGATAACTTAAGGCTATCTCACTTAGGGATCTGGGAAGAGAGGAAGGCCATGTCATGATGGTTTGGCAGGAAAATACAGTATATTACTGGAGATGGTTTGTGCTGTGATTAAAAGGGGTGGTGGGGTGGCAGTGGTTATTCGGGAGACTTTGTGTCCCCGGGAGGCCACCATTGTCCAGATGGCCGGGAGTGAATCCCTCCTCTTGAGATGTGGTCCTCGGGCTCAGTTGGGCTTGTTGCTTATATACCTGGCGCCCAGCTGTGTGGCAACAGCCCTGCCTGAGCTGCTCGACACTCTCTCAGGGTTGGCGGTGGAGTTCCCCAGGCTTATAGTCCTGGGTGACTTCAACCTGCCGTCACTGGGAGGGTCGTCGGAGTTAGCTCGGGAGTTCATGGCCTCCATGACGGCCATGGGCCTGACCCAAGTTATTGAGGGCCCGACTCATGTGGGGGATCATACTCTCGACCTGGTGTTCCTATCTGAACAGTGGTTGGATGATCTGGGAGGGGGTTCCCCGTCCATCACCCCTCTGTCATGGTCAGATCACCATCTCCTGAGGCTGGTTTTCCGCTATGCCACCCCCCGCCGCTGGGCGGCGGAACCGACCAGGTGGTTCTGCCCCAGGTGCCTAATGGACCCGGATCGGTTCCAGAGGGCGCTTGGGCCTATACCTATCACCCTTACCCACAGCCCAGTCGATGCTCTGGTGGAGGCCTGGGAAACGGCTGCCGCCAGGGCACTCGACTGCGTTGTACCCATGCGACCTCTGACCCGTCGCAGATCCCGCTGGGCCCCATGGTTCTCTGTGGAGCTCTGGGAGATGAAGCGTCGGAGATGAGGTCTAGAGAGCGGTTGGAGGTCCAGCCAATCCGAATCCGACCGATTGCAGTTAAGAACCTTTATAAGGTCTTATCTTGCGGCGATAAGGACGGCGAAGTCTAACTACTTTGCCGCCCTTATCACGTCCGCAGATAATTGCCCGGCCGCCCTGTTTAGGGTGACTCGCTCCCTCCTTAACCAGGAGGTGAGAGAGGATCCCTTGCAGGGACGAGCCGAGGAGTTTAGTCATCATCTGGCGGACAAAATCGCTCGGATCCAGACCGGCTTGGACTCTGACTGGGCAGAGTCTGAGGTGGAGGAATCAGGCGGTCTTGAGCACGTTATCTGGACTGAGTTCGACCCTGTTTCCCCTGATGATGTGGACAGGATCATGGGGAGACTGAGCACCACCACCTGTTTGTTGGATCCGTGCCCCTCCTGGCTAGCTTATGCGGCTCGGGAGGGAACACGAGGCTGGTTCCATGCAGTAATAACTGCTTCTTTGAAGGAGGGTGTCTTTCCTGCCGCCTTGAAGGAGGCGGTGGTGAGACCCCTTCTCAAGAAGCCTGCTTTGGACCCGGCTGTTTTAAACAACTATCGTCCAGTCTCCAACCTTCGCTTTTTGGCGAAGGTTGTTGAGAGTGTGGTGGCGCATCAGCTCCCTCTGTTCCTGGAGGAAACTGATTATCTGGACCCATACCAATCGGGTTTCAGGCCCGGACACAGCACGGAGACGGCATTGGTCGCGCTGGTGAATGATCTCTGGAGGGCAAGGGACAGGGGTTGCTCCTCTGTCCTGGTCCTATTAGATCTCTCAGCGGCTTTCGATACCATCGACCATGGTATCCTGCTGCGGCGTCTCAGGGGGTTGGGAGTGGGAGGCACCGTTTTACGGTGGTTCTCCTCCTACCTCCAGGGCCGCTCGCAGTCGGTGTTGACGGGAGGGCAGAGATCCGCCCCGAGGCCTCTCATTTGTGGAGTCCCTCAGGGGTCGGTTCTCTCGCCTCTCCTGTTCAACATCTATATGAAGCCGCTGGGCGAGATCATTCGTGGCTTCGGGGTGGGGTATCATCAGTACGCTGATGATACCCAACTTTTTCTTTCCACCCCGAACCAACCCAGTGATGCCCTCGCCGTGATGTCCCGGTGCCTGGAGGCGGTTCAGGTCTGGATGGGGAGAAACAGGCTTCATCTCAATCCCGCCAAGACTGAGTGGCTGTGCATATCGGCATCTCGGGCTAACCAGACTATTCCACCTTTAACGATGGGGGGTGAGGTGTTACCCCCCGTTGATAGGGCTCGCAACTTGGGCGTCCTCCTGGATTCACGACTCAATTTTGAAGATCACATAGGAGCCGTGACCAGGGGGGCTTTTGCACAGGTTCGCCTGGTGCGCCAGTTGCGTCCCTATCTGGACCGAGATGTCCTACACACAGTTACTCATGCGCTCGTGACCTCCCGTTTGGACTACTGTAACGCTCTCTACATGGGGCTGCCCTTGAAGACCACTCGGAGGCTTCAACTGGTGCAGAATGCGGCCGCACAAGTTGTAATGGGGGTCTCCCAATACTCCCATGTAACACCTCTACTCCGCGAGCTGCATTGGCTTCCGGTTGCCCTCCGGGTGAAATTCAAGGTGCTGGTTATCACCTATAAAGCCCTACATGGCCTGGATCCGGGGTATTTGAGGGAACACCTGCTGCCGGCATCAAATGCCCTTCGCCCAGTGCGCTCCCACAGGGAGGGTCTGCTCAGGGTCCCACCGGTAAGAGATTGCCGGCGGGCGACACCCAGGGATAGGGCCTTCTCAGTGGGGGCGCCTGCCCTCTGGAACCAGCTGCCAGTGGAGCTGAGGACTGCCCCCGACCTCCGATCATTCCGCCGGGGCCTGAAGACCTGGCTCTTCGAGCTCTCGGGCCCAGGCTGAGGAGAAATTTATTTTAATTGGGGTTTTTTAATTGTACAGGGTTGGTTTAATCTTTTTTTAATTGGTTTTTTAACTTTTGTATGGTTGATTTTTAACTCCCTGTAAACCGCCCTGAGTCCTCAGGGAAAGGGCGGTATATAAATGCAATAAAATAAATAAATAAATAAATAAAAGGCACAGCCTGCATGTGTTCTGAGATAGCATACTGAACAGGCAGAGCTACCTCTGCCATTCATTGCAGTAGTAGATTCATAGGTGTCCGGGAATAAACGTCACATTCCTTCATGTAAAACACAGCTGAGCCAAAGACTGGTTAGGAATACTCCATCCGACACTTCTTCCAGGCATTCCCCATCGAAGGAAGGCAGGGTACATTGTTTTGCAACCAACCCACAGGTCCCAATCAAACAACTCTGAAAAGGCATTAAAGAATTATTTTGACCAGTGGAAGTCTCTTCTCTGACTACCCCCACCCCGGCAAACAGAATAACAGAGTTGGAGGGACTTTGGAGGTCTTCTAATGGCCTGCTGCTTCCATTCGCAGATACAAAAAGTAGTTTAAAAGAACATCACATAAACAAAGTGTTTATTAGGAATCACAAGCAGCACCCTCCTCAACAATTTCATACACTCACTCACAAATGTATCCATTCACAAACACTATAGCATCATCTCATATGTCTAGTTCCTCAATGTATTAATAAGGTTTTATTTTAAATTGTCTCTTTAACATAGGATTATGCCCAATGTTTACTCATCTGGAAATAAGTATTGATTGAGAATGCAATCCAGTCCATATTCTTTGAAGAAAGTCCCCCTTTGAAGCTGTAGATTTGAAGTGCTTTGTTCATATAAACACCCTTTATATTTTTATAAATGTCTTGATACACAACTTCTTAAATTCTATTTTATTATTTTATATTATACTTGTATTACACTGCAGCATAATTTGCAATTAAAAAGTCACACTTTGCATAATACTTCTTCTCCTACTGTTTTCCCCACAACAACAACCTTGTGAGGAGGGTTGGACTGTAGAGACTGACTGGCCCAAAGTCGCCAAGCCTGTTTTCAGGCTAAGGTAACATTAGAACTCAGAATCTCCTGTTTTTTTGGCTGACTCCTTAAATGACTAAAGATGGGGGGGGGAGCATTAAAATCTATGGAATTACATAAAACACTATGGATAGACACAGTGCTTTTTTTGTAAAACAAAAAGGTGCCGGAACTCACACATGTCATACAACCCGCCTTGCCTACCCTACAAGGTTCCATCCCAAAAAGGTGCCGGAACTCCGTTCTGAGCGTTCTATGAGAAAAAAAACCCTGGATAGACACGTGTAGATTTCAGCAAACATCTGGAAAGCAATAAAACATTGAAAAGAAATGAGCATGGGCTTTTAAAGAATAGTTTTGATATCATGATAATATGATGACATGAGATATCATGAGAACATGACACCTTCAGTATATTATCTGCACTTTCGCAATGCGAAAACGTTTTCCAGATCCTGACAAATTTATTTAAAAACAGATTACTCTCTTATCTGTCAGTGATTCCAACAGATAGCAACACCCATGAAGTGGGGGGGGGGGGAAATCAAAAGAGGAAAGATGGTGACTGACATGAAACTTTGCCTGTCTGTGCAAATAGCATTAATTAGTTTTCTAAAGGGGCAAAGCTTCAATTTGATTGCTTAATACTAGAGGAGGGAAGAAACAGCCCAAAGACAAAGCACTAAAAGGAGTAAATTAAGAACCAGTATCAAACTGTTGATGTTACCTACTTGGGTAATGAAACACCTGCAAGCAAACAACCAAGCTCAGAATGCACCTAGAAGTTTTCACTAAAATTAGTTATTTATATCTCCACAGAGCACCTGGATCTTAAAACCTAACTCACTGTACAATATTTCTGAGACACTGTACAATATGAAGGTTTTTTTTATTATTATAGTTGATTGGTTTGACAAGAAGATCTCTTGGGGACACCAATGTTTTTACAGCCAACAGTATTCCAGAACATTTTAACAATTAAATGCCCAGAAAGAAAATCTTTTGTCAAGTTCTTCCTTGGTTTGAATATAGAGTCAGACTTTGTGAGGGCCTTCATTTTAAGAAGGGTACCACTAACAAGAATAAGATCTCATGCAAATAACTACTCAAGGTCTTTCTGTCTAGCAGTAACATGCAAATTCCAAAGAAAAGTCATGTAAAATAAAGATCTCCAGTAGAGGTCAATGTTTTGTAATGGCCTACATCGTCTATATAATCTTTGATGACAGCACTTCCCAGTCTAACTTACAGTCCTGAAATTTCATTCAAGCATAATACTAATCAGGTCTGATTCTTCTGAGTTGAACCAAGATCAGCTACTCACACAATCCAAAGAAGGCCTGGGAGAAGAGCCAGGTCTTCAAGGCCCTTCCAAACACCAGCAGGATGGGGGAAACCCAATCCAGACCCTCAAGTAACCTGGCTGTATGCCTTAAGGCAATGATGGTGAACCTTTCAGAGACCGAGTGCCCAAACCGCAACCCAAAGCCCACTTATTTATCGCAAAGTGCCAGGGGCCGCATCAGCATTGTGGTGCCCTCAGGGTGGGTGGGTGTGTGACCCACTGGGTGGGCTTGGCTGCAGTGGTCATGGCAGACTGGGTGGGCGTGGCCTCCTTGATGTTGCTCATGGGGGGATGCCTGTGGGGGGTGGGCAGGATTGGGGGAGATCCAGAGGGTCTCTGGTGGGTGGGGCAGAGGGCAGGAGGCTTGTCCTGAAAGGTGAGGCAGGGGGTAGGGTGGGGGTGCCATTGCTGTGGGGCAAGGCAAGGTGAGGCACACAGAGGCCCACAAACACATGGGGGTGTGATCTACCACCTCTACTCGAGCTTGCTAGCTGGCTGCTTTGCCTACTTTGTGCTGGGCGGGGCTGCTGCTCCGGGCGCCGGCACCGGCCTAATGGACCTGCGCAAGCTGCTGGCAGTGGCAGGCATGCCCACAGAGAGGGCTCTGAGTGCCACCTCTGGCACACGTGCCATAGGTTCGCCAGCACTGCCTTAAGGTCTTTGTAGGTAAATAATGTGAGAGTGATAACTAGCATTAAATTTCATTCATTTCATATCATTGTTATTGGTTTTAAACTCAACCCTTTCAGAGGCTGCTCCAAATCTCAACTCCTGCTTGATGCTCATTTTCCTTTGCCTCAGTGTACCCGGCTGGAGACTGGCTGCTCAACCATCCTTTCTTTACCATCCTCTTTCTATTATCCTGGCATTTCTATCAATGTGAGAAGCGAAGGCATATTCTACTTCTGATATGTGGACCATTGGTTGAGATATTGTTAATATACCACTTGGATAGCTGCTAGAATGAGCCAATCGATTTCATAATTCTTCTAAAAGAAGTTGTGCTATGTGTGAATATGTGTATGCATGCGTGTGTGTGGGGGCCCCCCAAAAGCAAAATAAGATTTCAGTATAAATCATAAGGACATGTTTTATGGCTTCTGTATATTTGCTTCCAGCAATAGTTTGCAAACTAAATTAGTCAACAGATGCCAATATAATGGCTGTGGATTTGGGGGAGGGGGGAGGCAAGGTTGCTCTGGTAGCTAAAAACTACACTGACTTTTGCAGAAATACAGTGATGCTGCTGAAGGACCGGGGAGCAGATTTTCCCAATCTAGTTTATTATCTATGGATAATCAGATTTAATTTCATTCTGCTTTTAATATTGTCTAGCTTGTTTTTATCCCTTTCAGTATTGGTTTGTACCAAGTCCTTTAAAACCTCCGTGGTTTTTGTTCTGAGGATCTGGAGGATTGTTGGTGCCCACCTGAGCCTACCAACTTATACATGCTCATAGAACTCATGGCTTGACATAATTTGGGGACCTTTAAATAAATAGAAACTTATTTTTATTCTCCCAGTTACTTAGTGTTGGATTTTATAGTGTTCATTTTTATTATAGCATTGTGAAGACTGTTGTTTTTATTATAGCATTGTGAAGACTGCATTTGTTGCATTGCTATTTTAACTTTTTGCATTCTATATTTTTAAAAAATAGCAAACACCTAATATTGATCTAAGCAAAATACTTGCAGTAACAAGTATAGTACACTAAGCTTGTCTTTTGGCATCATGAAAATATTGACCACCATATTTTTTAAAAGAAATTATAAATAGTCTGTATATCATAAAATATTGAAAATGGGAGGGAAAATAGGAATGGGTAATCTTGTAAATATGTATTAATATGAACTAAAAAAAAACTTCAGAACCCCTTGCCTACAAATCTGTCAACTTTTTCTAAGATATCCTAAGAATCTGTTGAAAGGGAAGAAATAAATATAATCATTAGTAAAACATTTTTACACTTTATATTCTTTCTCAATATAACTGAGCTTTCTATTGATGTATCACCATTTATTAACAAATTTAAATAATATACTTAATATTTATTAAATGTCAACATTATGACTACATCTGGCTATCTGCAGGATTGCCTACTCCAGTCAGTATTGGATCTTCCTGCCAGAAGATGCTTTTGGGAGTTTGAAGAAGCTAAGGCAAGGAGGATCTCGTTTTGGTTACACTGGCAACATTGGGGAACCTGTGAAAATCAAGCTAGACCTCTTTTTGCTAAGTTTTCCAGAAACCTTTCACAACCAAGCTGTTCAGACAGCTTTCTCTCTTCTGATCTTTGATTGGTCCCATCTTTGTTTCTCTTTCATTTTCATTTCTTGTTCTGTTGTTATTTTGTCTTTATTTTCTATACTGGGGTCTACTTTAAATTGCACTTTTTCTCTCTACATAAGCCACTAATAGTCATTTGATTGCAGTGGTATAGAAATATATTTAATGAACCAATAAACAGCATATTCACGGATGATAATTCCCATGATCTACACTCTCATAGTTACTATTATTTTTCAGTTATGCTTCTAGAATGTTCCCATACAAGCTACAGCAGAAAAAGCCTGTGACACTTATGTTGAGAAGAGAACAAACTTAATTCTGGGTTGGGCAACAATACATAAATCCTATAATGTATTTCTGCAGTGCACACACACAGCCGTGCCCTCCGTGGGAGATTGCAAGTTTCCCTGCAAAGGAACCATACTGAATTAAATGGCAATCAAGGGCCATTGCAGGGTGTCTGGATTATTTATTGCTTTAAACTAAATAAAGAGAGAGAAGCAAAAAATGGAAGTGATTCTTACCATACAGCTGTTGCTTCTGTGGTAAAATGGCTTAAAAGCTCACATTGCTGAATGCCACAGGACTAGGTCTATTTCCTGTGCAGTTGTCATTAATATAATCCAACATTTCATATTTTATTAGAATATAATGCAGTGAACTTTTTTTTATTAGCTAATGGGCTGCCGTCTTGCACTCCTTTGTACTTTTCAATCTCTCAGAGCACAGGCTATAAAACATCCCATCTGGAAGCTATTAAAGATCAATAGACACAGAATCAAAGAAAGAACATATCAAAACAAATGTGAGGAAAACAATAAGTCAGCTTCTATTTTCAAATCCCAGTACACTAAAGCACATGCACGACGTGACATAGAGTAGCATTGGCATGTTAACACCAGAAATGGACAATTTAGTTTGAACAGAGGGTAAATATGGGTAAAATTGACTATCTCCTTAATTCTTAGGAAATCTTCCAGTGTGTGGGATGTGACTCTAATGGCATCACTGGAGGGGTGAAGAGAAGGTGGAGATAGCTCATCTAAGTGAAGATTACATTGCTAGCTTTTGAATATGTATTTGGAAGGGAAAGATTACAGATGGAAGATTTAGCCTTCCAATTTTCTGTGACAAAATTTTACTTTATCCCATGTCCATATGATGGAGTCCATAGTCTATAGGAAAGGATAGAAGGCACATCTGAAGAAGAAGAAGAAGAAGAAGGAAGGTGAGCCAAACAGAACATGCCTTCTGTCACCTTCATAAGTCACCTAAGACAAACAGACTTGCAGGAAGGATTCGGTTGCAGTCCAATACCATTTTTATAGCCTAACATCACTGTTAAGTTGTCTTGCAAAACACTGCATCTTTGAAGTTGAGATACATATTATTAATTAAAGCAATTAAAGAAAATGCCAGTTGTAATATACACTAAGGGACGCGGTGGCTCAGTGGGTTAGGACGCTGAGCTTGTCGATCAGAAGATCGGCAGTTTGGCGGGTCGAATCCCGAGTGCCGCGTAACAGAGTGAGTGCCTGTTACTCGTCCCAGCTTCTGCCAACCTAGCAGTTCGAAAGCACATAAAAAATGCAAGTAGAAAAATAGGGATCACTACGGTGGGAAGGTAACAGCGTTCCGTGCACCTTTGGCGTCTAGTCATGCCGGCCACATGACCATGGAGACGTCCTCGGACAAGCGCTGGCTCTTCGGCTTTGAAACGGAGATGAGCACCGGCCCCTAGAGTCGGAAATGACTAGCATGCATGTGCGGGGGAACCTTTACCTTTACCTTAATATACACTAGAAAACTGCCACTGAAAAGTCAATGAGTCAGTATTTGCTGAAGTCATTGGGACATCAGAATTCTTCTACCAAATTGAGGGGGAGGGGGAAAAGGAAAGAAAATTAAATTAAATATACTAAAGAAAGAAGTGTTAGTACTGCTTTATAAAGCCTTAGTAAGACCACACTGAGAATACTGCATCTCGTTTTGGTCGTTGTTGTTAGTTGCGAAGTCGTGTCTGACCCATCGCAACCCTATGGACAATGTTCCTCCAGGCCTTCCTGTCCTCTACCATCTTCTGGAGTCCATCTAAGGTCACCACAATATAAAAAAGATGTTGAGACTCTGGAAAGAGTGCAGAGAAGAGCAACAAAAATAATCAGCGGGCTGGAGGCTAAAACATATGAAGGATAGTTGCAGGAACTGGGTACATCTAGTCTAGTAAAAAGAAGGACTAGGGGTGATATGATAGCAGTGTTCCAATATTTGAGGGGCTGCCACAAGGAAGAGGGAGTCAAGCTATTCTCCAAAGCATCAGAAGGCAAGACAAGAAACAATGGATAGAAACTAATCAAGGAGAGAAGCAAACTGGAACTAAGGAGAAACTTCCTAACAGTGAGGACAATTAACCAGTGGAACAGCTTGCCTTCAGAAATTGTGGATGATCCATCACAAGGTTTTTAAGAAGAGATTGCACAGCTATTTGTCCAGAATGATATAGGGTCTCCTGCTTGTGAAGGGGCTTGGACTAGAAGATCTCCAAGGTCCCTTCCAACTCTGTTATTCTGTTCTGTTATTCTGTTATCTGGGGGGGGGGAAGTAGATTTGGCCACAGGCCACAGGGAGGGTGATGTTAAAGGCTGCCAAAAGCTTGGATCATAGAAAAAGATGCAGCATCTGAAGGAGTTACACACACCCCCAACACACACACTGTGCGATGTCTAACTTAAGGCTTATGTTACAGTTTTTATATATATCCCAACTTAAAATAATAAGATACCTTTTTTTAAAATCAATTTTCAGTAATTGTGGTCCCTGGGCTACAAAAAGAAACAGCTACCTGCATCTCTGGGAGCCAAAGATAGCCACTTGTGGTGCTGAAGAACCAAATCAAATCAAATATTTTTATTATAGTCGTTGACCAACTTTTTCAGTAGGAAAAGAAGAATAGTTTGGTACTGCAATTCAGGTAACAAAGAAGACAATGAAACAATGTATCCAATTAAAAGTTTTGTGCATGACTTGATTAAGATATTTGGCCACCTGGTATGTGAGTGCAGAGTTAACATCCCTTAAAAAGTAATAAACATGCAATTTATCAGTATGACCCTCAAATTTAGATGATTGGGGAGACGAGAACACTAATTGGGGCATAATAAAAAGGACACCATATGAGGACATAAGCAAGGGTTTCTATCTCCTTGGGTCCACAAGAGCAAATAAGACGTTCCATGTAATCTTCCTGCCGATAGAGCTGATGAGAGGGCATCAAAGCCAGCTCCAGAAAAGCTCCATCCAGATTTGCTTAGGGTTAAATTGTATAGATCCCTTGCTGGAGAAGGCTTAGGGCTATCTTAGATTTGGATATAGGAGTGCTGATAATATCATTTTGGTGATCAATGCCCCTAAGGGTTCATTGGTCTGAACAGTTTATACATATGAGCCAAGCTTTGTTCTAAAAAAAAAAGGAATTCTGAAAATAAGAATACAGTTAGCTTAAAAAAACCCCCACCCTTGCTGCAAATTAATTCCTTCTTGAATTCAAATATAGAAATAATGGCTCATTTCTCGTTGATTCATTTAAGACATTTAAAACTCATCAACGCAGTAATTTACATAATATCAATGAAAACCAATAAGAAATCAATAAGGCAATAAATGCAGAAGAGATCCCCAGAGAAATAAAAGCCTCGTGAAAACAAACCCTAATTTGAAAAAGCTGGCACAATAAAGTCAGGTAAGAGATAAGGCAAGCCCCTCTGGGGAAAAAAAAAACAACTCCCAAATTTCAAGATGCCACAACCAACAAGGCTCTTTTGTGTCTGCTTTCAACTGAAGGGTTTAAGCAGGACCATTGCTTCCAAGCAACACTGGAATGCACTTTATTAGATTACAGATTGATTAGAACTTTAAAAGTTCAGGGGTTAAATCACATTGTTGCAGCTACCTCTATCTTTATGAATTCTCCTGTCTAGCAGAGGGGCTTTTTCCCACCCTCTAGAAGAGGAATTAGGTACTTTTAAACTGGAGATTTGAAAAATTGATACTAACCTGTTTTGCACGAAAGCTATCTACACTGTGATGTAATACATCAGCAATACAGATTATTGTTATAAGTAATAATATAATCCTTTAGATGTTATTGATACATATTATAATATAGTATAAAAAGTAAAGGTAAAAGTTCCCCCGCACATGCGTACTAGTCGTTTCCAACTCTAGGGGCCGGTGCTCATCTCCATTTCAAAGCCGAAGAGCCAGCACTTGTCCAAGGACGTCTCCGTGGTCATGTGGCCGGCATGACTAGACACCAAAGGCGCACGGAATGCTGTTACCTTCCCACCGGAGTGGTCCCTATTTTTCTACTTGCATTTTTATGTGCTTTCGAACTGCTAGGTTGGCAGAAGCTGGGACGAGTAACAAGCGCTCACTCTGTTATTCGGCACTCAGGATTCGACCCGCCAAACTGCCAACCTTTTAATCGACAAGCTCAGCGTCTTAACCCACTGAGCCACCGCGTCCCTATAATATAGTATACAATATAGTATATTAAATTATACTGTATATAATATAGTACATTACCGTATAGTATTGTAAATAATAAAATATATTGAAAAGTTTTAAAATACAATTTTCCTTTAAGAATCCCCCCTTCCCCCTCCCTCCTCCCCCCCCTAAATAATAAAATATAATACAATATAATATTCTATAACCTAGTACTATAGCAATATACAGTTCCCACATTTTTATCACATTGATCATTGATCATCTTCTCAACCCATTCCAAAATCCTCTGCAAAGATAATTCAGGTTACAAAGCATCTAGCTGAAAATAAATAAAACATGAATGATTTGTGGTGTACAGTTCAAAAATACAGCCTCTCAACAGGAGAAAATGCATTTCTATTAAGGGACTAGGATTGTGCTGTGCTTGTTGGAATTTTTTGCTTGTGCACAGGAATTTAGCTCCAAGTCTATATCTGCCACTAAAATTGACAACTGCCTATGGCTTTGTACAATTGAAATGTAGATCTTAAATTTCACATCATTATCCAAATAAAAATATATCTGCCAAAGGGGACTGGTATTACACAACTATAAAATGGCAATACCAGTTTTATGATTAACATACTGAGCAGAGAATAAAAAATTCTGACCTGTTTTCCAAAGAGAGACTAATGTGGCTAATGGCTGAGACACAAACTGAACATGTTTCTTCTGATGAGTGAGAAGATCCATGGACATCAAAGCAATTTTTAAAGCAACTTTTTATAGCAAAAACTTTCAAGAGGACAACTCAACAGAAAAAGTAGGGTATAGGATGTTTTCCTTTACGTTAAGAAAATGTTTTTTCAGCATGTTAAAAGATCCATGTATGAGCATCAAATGGTCACATGACAAGGTAAGGAAGTACTGAAAAAAAAGGAAAAATGTGCTTCAATGAGACAACTCTGAGCTGTAAATTTTTTTAAAAAGTAACACTTTGCTATCTTGCAACATTAAGAAAACCCCTGCAATCTACAACTGCCACTGTACGCTATAGCAACTCCCTCACCCCCTCGGATTATTTAATGGGAAACAAGTGCGCAGCATCAAATAGCCCTCCCAAACAGACAGAAAAATAGGCCAGATTGTTGAAGATCTGATGTTCCTATGGTGAAAGAATTGATTGTCCTGAAAAATCATATATAAATGTGTGTGTGTGTGTGTGTGTGTGTGTGTGTGTGTGTCTAATAAAACACCTTGGTCTACTGCTTGGTCTACACACACACACACATACATATATACACACTGTTGTTCTTGTTGTTAGTTGCGAAGTCATGTCCGACCCATCGCGACCCTATGGACAATGTTCCTCCAGGCCTTCCTGTCTTCTACCATCTTCTGGAGTCCATTTAAGCTCACGCCTTCTGCTTCAGTGACTTCATCCAGCCACCTCATTCTCTGTCATCCCATTCTTCTATTGCCCTCAATCTTTCCCAGCATTAGGCTCTTCTCCAGTGAGACCTTCCTTCTCATTAGGTGGCCAAAGTATTTGAGTTTTAGCTTCAGGATCTGGCCTTCTAAAGAGTAGTCAGGGTTGATCTCCTCTAGGACTGACCGGTTTGATCGCCTTGCAGTCCAAGGGACTCACAGGAGTCTTCTCCAGCACCACAGTTCAAAGGCCTCAATTCTTTGGCGCTCAGCCTTTCTTATGGTCCAACTTTCACTGCCATACATTGCAACTGGGAAGACCATAGCCTTGACTATAAGCACTTTTGTTGACAGGGTGATGTCTCTGCTTTTTAGTGTGCTGTCTAGATTTGCCATGGCTTTCCACCCCAGGAGCAAGCGTCTTTTAATTTCTTGGCTACAGTCCCCATCTGCAGTGATCTTGGAGCCCAGGAAAATAAAATCTGTCACTACCTCCATTTCTTCCCCATCTATTTGCCAGGAATTGAGAGGGCCAGATGCCATGATCTTGGTTTTCTTAATGTTTAGTTTCAACCCAAGTTTTGCACTCTCATTCTTCACTCGCAACAAGAGGCTCTTTAGTTCCTCTTCACTTTCTGCCATTAGAGTGGTAACATCTGCATATCTTAGGTTGTTGATGTTTCTTCCGGCAATCTTAATTCCAACTTTTGATTCATCTAGCCCTGCCTTTCTCATGATGTGCTCTGCATATAAGTTAAATAGGCAGGGCGACAGTATACAGCCTTGCTGGACTCCTTTCCCAATTTTGAAGCAATCAGTGGTTCCGTGTCCAGTTCTCACTGTTGCTTCTTGGCCCACATATAGGTTTCTCAAGAGACAAATAAGATGGTCTGGTACGTCCATCTCTTTAAGAACTTGCCACAGTTTGTTATGATCCACACAATCAAATACTTTAGCATAGTCAATGAAGCAGAAGTAGATGTTTTTCTGGAACTCTCTAGCTTTCTCCATGATCCAGCGTATGTTGGCAATTTGATCTCTAGTTCCTCTGCCTCTTCGAAATCCTGCCTGTACTTCTGGTAGTTCTCGATCCACATACTGCTGGAGTCCAGCTTGTAGGATTTTAAGCATAACTTTACTAGCATGAGAAATGAGTGCAATGGTGCGATAGTTTGAACATTCTTTGGCACTGCCTTTCTTTGGAATTGGAATGTAAACTGATCTTTTCCAATCCTGTGGCCACTGTTGAGTTTTCCAAATTTGCTGGCAAACTGAGTGTAGCACTTTTACTGCATCGTCTTTTAAGATTTTGAATAGCTCAGCTGGAATACTGTCACCTCCACTAGCTTTGTTGTTGCTCAGCTTTTCTAACGCCCACTTCACTTCACATTCTAGGATGTCTGACTCGAGGTCAGTGACCACCTCATCGTAATTATCAGGGACGTTAAGCTCATTCTTGTATAGTTCTTCTGTGTAATTTTGCCATCTCTTCTTAATCTCTTCTGCCTCTGTTAGGTCCCTGCCATTTTGGTCCTTTATCATGCCCATTTTTGCATGAAACGTTCCCTTCATCTCTCCAATTTTCTTGAAAAGATCTCTGGTCCTCCCTATTCTATTGTTTTCTTCTATTTCTTTGCACTGTTCATTTAAGAAGGCATTCTTATCTCTTCTAGCTATTCTCTGGAATTCTGCATTCAATTGGGCGTATCTTTCTTTTTCTCCCTTGCCTTTCTCTTCCCTCCTTTCCTCAGCTATTTGCAAAGCTTCCTCAGACAGCCATTTTGCTTTCTTGCATTTCTTTTTCTTTGGGATGGTTTTGGTTGCTACCTGTTGTACAATGTTGCGAACCTCTGTCCATAGTTCTTCAGGCACTCTGTCTATCAGATCTAATTCCTTAAATCTATTTGTCAATTCTACTGTATATTCAACAGGGATATGATTTAATTCATACCTGAGTGGCCTAGTGCTTTTTCCTACTTTTTTCAGTTTAAGCCTAAACTTTGCAATGAGAAGCTCATGGTCTGAGTCACTGTCAGCTCCTGGTCTTGTTTTTACTGACTGTATAGAGCTTCTCCATCTTTGGCTGCAGAGCATATAGTCAATCTGATTTCTGTGTTGACCGTCTGGTGATGTCCATGTGTAAAGCCATCTCTTGGGTTGTTGGAAAAGAGTGTTTGCTATGACCATCATATTCTCTTGACAAAATTTTATCAGCCTGTGCCCTGCTTCATTTTGTACTCCAAGGCCAAACTTGCCTGTTATTCCGGTTATCTTTTGGCTTCCTACTTTAGCATTCCAATCCCCCATGATGATAAGGACATCATTTTTTGATGTTAGTTCTATAAGGTGCTGTAGGGCTTCATAGAACCGGTCAATTTCATCCTCTTCAGCACCGATGGTTGAGGCATAGACTTGGACTACTGTGATATTGAATGGTTTGCCTTGGATTTAAACTGAGATCATTCTGTCATTTTGAAGATTGTATCCCAGTATTGCTTTTCCTACTCTTTTATTGACTATGAAGGCTACTCCATGTCTTCTGAGGGATTCTTGCCTGCAGTAGTATACCTGATGGTCATCTGAATTAAATTCACCCATTCCTGTCCATTTTAGTTCGCTGATACCTAAGTTGTCGCTGTTCAGTCTTTCATCTCATGTTTGACCACCTCCAGCTTTCCTTGATTCATGGATCTTACATTCCAGGTTCCTATGGAGAAAAAATCTTTACAGCATTGGACTTTCCTTTCACCACCAGACACATCCACAGCTGAGCGTCCTTTCAGCTTTGGCCCAGTTGCTTCATTCTTTCTGGTGCTACTAGTAGAAAGCCCTCTGCTCTTCCCCAGTAGCATATTGGACGCCTTCTGACCTGAGGGGGTCATCTTCCAGGGTCATATTGTTTTGCCTTTTGGTACTGTCCATAGGGTTTTCATGGCAAAGATACTGGAGTGGGTTGCCATTTCCTTCTCCAGTGGATCACGTTTTGTCAGAACTCTCTGCTATGACCTGTCCGTCTTGGGTGGCCCTGCACGGCATAGCTCATAGCTTCATTGAATTACGCAAGCCCCTTCGCCACGACAAGGCAGTAATCCATGAAGGGGATATGTACACATACACATATATACACACATACATATACATATACACAGGGCTTTTTTTGTCGTAGAACACTCAGAACGGAGTTCCGGCACCTTTTTTTGGATGGAACCTTGTAGGATAGGCAAGGTGGGTTGTATGACATGTGTGAGTTCTGGCACCTTTTTCTTTTACAAAAAAAGCACTGCATATACATATATGCCTGCGTACATATATATATATATATTCCACACTCAGACTTGGAATCCATTCTAGAAAGTCTTCATTTTCTCAAGAGAAAACAATTATAGTGGTTCTAATTGAAGGAAAAGCTCCATTGAGTGGACAGAGAATCACTTTCCCTGACAGGAAAATTGCCCCGTTACCTTTAACCTGCTGATAAAGAACACCTTTGGAGCCCCTGGGGGAAAGGAGCAAGGGAAGATCTGTCTCTGTTGTCCATCTGCTAGGGTAAAACTGGTTGAAGGAGAGCAGCAGGCACATCTAACAGGCCCTGGCTAAATCGGCCCAGTACTCCTTTGGGTTATCAAGCAAACCAGAGCTGGGAGGCCAAGAAAAACCTTCCGCAGGGGAAGTTCTTGCTGAAAGTGCTGGCACTGCATCTCTGGGATTATCCCCACAACACTAACGTATCATCTGGTTTTAAACTTCCACCCTCTGGCAGCCTAGTCCCTAAAAATTCTATTCCCTCCCCTGCACCTTCTTATCCCTGACTTCTGTCTTCTTTCTAATCATGTCTGCCAGCAGACATTGGCTAAGGCCTGCCCTGCACTAGGCTGGATTAGCTACAAGCCAATAGCTGGGGGTCAGGATTAAGAGGCCAGCATGCACTTTAATATAAGCTGCCTATAATTAATGGCATTATTAATAGCTTGACTGAAAAATTCATTAAAAAATCCATTAAAAATAAATACCCTTTTACAAAAGGCATTGCCTTAGGTAAGAAAAACAGGGGGGGGGGGAGATAAAGCAGAATTGATTGGTGGATTTCAGTTCAGGGAAAGACAGACCATAGTTCAAGCTGATTAAAATTGAACATTTGAGATTAAACACTCTTACCAAAATATTCTACGTAGTTACTTAATATGAAAATATTATAAGATGTCAGATTTAGCATTTTTTATATAGAGAGGACTGGGTGCACAATACACCAATTTGCATGCAGACATTCACAGTCAGAGGAGCTTTAGGAATTGGGTGGGATTCAGAAGTTAACTTCTGATCATAAATTCCCTCTCAAAGGCACTTGGGGCTTTGGGATGTTTCTCTAGTTGTTTACTGAATGATAAGTCTTAGGGGGGAAAAACCACTCCCATCTTTTGGTTGTACACATTTGGTAGTCCTGGCTCAACTTGGTTTTTGTTTGCTGGATATTTTGGTAGAACTAAGCACATCAAGCCATTTTAGTTTTTGTGCAGAATATATTCATTTTAGATGCCATGTATCTACCCTCTCATGCCTAAAGCAGCTAGTCCTTTGTAACAGGCTTGTAAAGAAATGTCTCCAACTTGGAGAGGGAACTTGGGGGTACCTTAGGTAGTACAGCTTTGTTCAGGTGAACACCTGGACAGTTACATGTTCCCCATTCCTGGCCTAAGAGAATGAAAGAAGTAGGCTGCACAATGCTCCCCATGATTATTGTGAAAGGATCTCAGAATACTTCTTAGAGTCCTAAATTATGAGTTCTCTCTCAAGGAATTTGAGCTTTTGATTAGAACATAAAACTTTACTATGATTAAAGCCAAGCAAGAAAAAGTTCCCTATAGCCTACATCAAGTAAAAAGGTAAAGGTAAAGGTTCCCCCGCACACACGTGCTAGTTGTTTCCAACTCTAGGGGCTGATGCTCATCTCCGTTTCAAAGCCAAAGAGCCAGCGCTTGTTCGAGGACATCTCCATGGTCATGTGGCCGGCAAGATTAGGCGCCAAAGGCGCACAGAATGCTGTTACCTTCCCACCATAGTGGTCCCTATTTTTCTACTTGCATTTTTACGTGCTTTCAAACTGCTAGGTTGGCAGAAGCTGGGACGAGTAACAGGCGCTCACTCGGTTACACGGCACTCGAGATTCGACCTGCCAAACTGCCGACCTTCTGATCAACAAGCTCAGCATCCTAACCCACTGAGCCACCGCGTCCCTCTACATCAAGTAGACATTGATATTTCTCAAGGCTATGAAGTCGATATATTCATTTACATCTATTAGTGCCTTCACATTGTCAGTTCCTTAAATTTCTGTCTTATGCCATTTTAGCTTTCTTGTTTAAATAATTATAAGTGTTCTTCCCCTTTCTTTACTGTGCTTTCATTAAAAAAAATACCACCTCTATTTCTCTATCAAGCTACTCTGCAGCAAGAGTCCAACCTGGCAGTACATGAATAAGGGTTAAAGGTAAAGGTAAAGGTTTCCCCGCACATACGTGCTAGTCGATTCCGACTCTAGGGACCGGTGCTCATCTCCGTTTCAAAGCCGAAGAGCCAGCGCTTGTCCGAGGACGTCTCCGTGGTCATGTGGCCGGCATGACTAGACGCCAAAGGCGCACGGAACGCTGTTACCTTCCCACCGGAGTGGTCCCTATTTTTCTACTTGCATTTTCACATGCTTTCGAACTGCTAGGTTGGCAGAAGCTGGGACGAGTAACAGGTGCTCACTCTGCTACGCGGCACTCGGGATTCGACCCGCCAAACTGCCGACCTTCTGATCGACAAGCTCAGCATCCTAACCCACTGAGCCACCGGTTGGTAAAATTCAATTTCAGAAGTTGATACTGTGGTATCAATGCACAAATTCAAAAAATAAGTGTCAATTTTCAAAATTAAGACATGTACTCTAACAATCATACCATATTATCCTCATATGATATTGTACTATACTTCAGGAATATAAAGTAAAAACATAATTCATTATAATGGATATTTTAGGGCCAAACTACTTGTTTA
The DNA here is from genome assembly GCF_964194415.1 of Vipera berus. Classification (NCBI taxonomy): domain Eukaryota; kingdom Metazoa; phylum Chordata; class Lepidosauria; order Squamata; family Viperidae; genus Vipera; species Vipera berus. The sequence continues at coordinate 194,334,638 of NC_138202.1, read as the reverse complement.
ACTTAGTGAACTTTTTTTCCTTTTGAATTACAAGTACATTTGAATATTCTTTCTTTCAATGCAGTGTAGACTGAGGAGATGTTCATTTTCACTTGTATTCTAATTAAACATTACTTTCACTAGATAATTCCTCACAGAACATATCCCTCTAATCCTTAATTCCATTATGAGCTGTAGCTTTGAGCAGTCTAACTGTATGATTGAACTGTAGGACTAACTGAACCAATTATGGCACACCTATCTACAATCCCATTTTCTTCTCTATATTTACAATTATAAGGCAGGGTATTTGTAAAGGGAGCTTTCAAATTTTGGATAAGTGGTTTCCCAGTGACACCAATAGACTGGTCTTTATTTTCTCTGATTTTCAATATCAGCACCTATTGTGCTATGTTACTAGTCTACCACACTTTCCACTGAGGCTGTGTCCATATGTCAAACTAAGCTAAAGAGTATCAAGTTATTAACAGCCTGTTTTCCTCTGTTATGGTTTAATCAGGTTTTGTAGCTCAATGCCACCTTAATTCCAAATTTTCCACTGGGTCTGTAATTAAGATCTGAGGGATTTATTATTCCCAGTTTCTGGACCATATGGCGACCATTTTGGATCCAGACCACACATAAGTTACAAAGTTTGGTTAAAAACTAATCAGTATAGAGATAAGATGCTAAGAAAAGTCTGATCAATAATTATGCCTTTAAGCTTAGCATGTTATGTAAACACAGCCTGAAGTATTTTTTTTTAGTCCAAACAAGTGAGGATATGGTCAGCTTACGAAGCTTAGATTTAATTCCTAGCTGAGCCATTCTTCATTCATATAGCCCAGGTCTTTGGAAAACTGTGATGCCTGCATCCTTGTAGTGTGATACTAAGTATCCTATTTATGTTTAATATTTTACTAAAAAAATAAAAAAATCCTATTCCCAGTTGAGTAAGTTTGAGATTAGTACCTATCCTAGGAATTTTAGAACCATAGATTCTAAATACTATACACTAATTATAAATACACTCTAACTGCATATACTAACTATATAAGTATTCAACAGAAATCGTAACAAAGTCAAAATGGTGGCGCAGAATCCATTATGTCATTCCACAAATGATGCAGTTATGTACTTGTATCATGGCATTTCTAATAATATGCACATGTCATTTGCCCCTTGAACCTCCAAAATATCAAGAATATAAGAACATGATTACCAAATAAAATATATTGAAATTGCAATGCAAGGGATGATATTATGCAGCTGTGATTTCAAAACCTTAGCTAATATTTAACACAAAAACCATAAAAATGATCTGCAAAGTTATAAAACTACATTGGGAAAGAAAACATTGTCTGTTACAGGTAGTCCTCGACTTACAACTATTCATTTAGTGACCATTCAAAGTTACAATTGCACTGTAAAAAGTGACTTATCTTTTCCCAGGGATGCTGTTTATGGCAGTTTATGATCATTGCAGCATCCCCATGATCAAAATTTGGGCACTTAGTAATTGGCATGTATTTATGACAATGACTGTCCTGGGATCATGTGATCCCCATTCGTAACCTTCCCTTCTGACAAGCAAAGTGAATGGGGGGGGGAAGCCAGATTTGCTTAATGACTATATGATTCACTTAACAACTACAGTGATTTGCTTAATAACTGTGGCAAAAAGGTTGTAAAATGTGGCAAAATTCACTTAACAACTGCCTTGCTTAGCAATGGACGTTTTGGGCTCAATTGTGGTCCAAGGTCAAGGATTACCTATATTTACATAAAATTAGGCACACACACACACACACACACTCACACACACACGAGTGTGTGTATGTGTGTGTGTATGTGTGTATGTATGTATGTACTGTATGTGTATAAAATTTGGTCATGAGATCAGCATAACTTAGGGACATCATTACCTTTTGTATTCAATGTCCAAGCTATGAGTATTTTTTATTTTTTATTTTAATTCCATTTATATCCCGCCCTTCTCTGAAGACTCAGGGCGGCTTACAAGCTTAGCAGTAGCCTTCATTCTATGTATATGCCTGCTTATTAGGGCTTTCACACACACCCCAAGCGGCATTATTACAAAGTCAGCTTAATTGCCCCCAACAATCTGGGTCCTCATTATCAAAGTATCAAAGGACTGTCTCTCACATTGCTTCCCAGTAGGGCAGAAATACTGGCTCTTGGTTCAAAATTCTTTCTTGGTTCTTTGTGCTATCAGTTATTGGACCAGACATGTCAAACTTGCAACGTCACGTGACGTTGCGAGACGTATCGGGACTGTTTTGCCATTGCCGGCAATGGGATGGGCACGGCTTCCAGATCATGCATCTGGCCCATAGGCCGGCAGTTTGACACCCCTGTATTAGACTGAAAGACAATCAAACTATTTGTCCCTAGGAATTAAATGGATCCTATGTTCAATCTGTCCCTTTGTCTTGAGAAAGAATGAGTCCATGTTTGTGTTTGTTGTTAGGCATATGGTGTTAGCCTACAATGTTGGGTTGAAAATATATTAACCATAATGCTATGTCTTTAAGTTGTTAATTGGCCAATGGGTGTGTAAGTGTTTTCATGGCCATAAGAGGAAGAATAAGAATACCATAAGAATACCACCAGGATTGACCAGTGATAGAGACCATGATTGTTGGGAATTAAAGAAAAGCCTCTATGGATTGAAACAATCAGGCTATGAGTGGAACAAATGTATAGTTAATGAGTTGAGTGCATTAGGTTTTGTAGCCAGTAATGCTGATCCTTGTTTGTTTAGAAGGGAACACAACGGAGCATTATCTTTTATTTTATTATTCACAGATGATATTGCAATAATAACAAAAACTGAGTTAGAAGCACAAACTATCATTTCAAGATTGCAAAATAAATTCACAATTAGAAATCTTGGGGAAATAAGCCACTATTTGGGGTTAGATATTGTGAAAACAAATAGGGGTTTTAAGGTGTCGCAAGCCAGTAAGATATCTCAGTTATTAAAGAGATACAATATGGAAATGTGTAAACCAGCAAAAACTCCGATGGCTATGGATTTTAAGGACACTAATGTTGAGAGTCCTGTATTTGATAAGACTATGTACCAATCTTTGATAGGAAGTCTTATGTATCTGAGTAATTGGTCTAGACCTGATATTTCTTACTGTGTAAATCAATTAGCTAGGTACAACAATAATCCAACTGTTAGACACTGGCAATCAGCTAAACGGGTATTAAGGTATTTGAAGCAAACTATTCACTACTCGTTATATCTAGAGCCAAATCGTGAGTTAATCCTTACTGCATATGCAGATGCGAGTTTTGCCTCTGATACAAACACTCGTAAATCTACCTCAGGGTTGGCTATAATGTTGGGTGATTCTTTGATTGGATGGAAGTCCATTAGGCAAAAACACATAAGCTTGTCTACAATGGAGGCTGAATTTTCATGTCTATCAGTGTTATGGTCAGGACTTCCAAAGAAGAAACATATCCATCATAACTCTCATCCAAAGATGACAGAATAATGTAGACCTGATGCAACTCTGAAAAAATCAGCTCCTTTTCATGAAGTCTAGACCTGATATTTCTTACTGTGTAAATCAATTAGCTAGGTACAACAATAATCCAACTGTTAGACACTGGCAATCAGCTAAACGGGTATTAAGGTATTTGAAGCAAACTATTCACTACTCGTTATATCTAGAGCCAAATCGTGAGTTAATCCTTACTGCATATGCAGATGCGAGTTTTGCCTCTGATACAAACACTCGTAAATCTACCTCAGGGTTGGCTATAATGTTGGGTGATTCTTTGATTGGATGGAAGTCCATTAGGCAAAAACACATAAGCTTGTCTACAATGGAGGCTGAATTTTCATGTCTATCAGTGTTATGTACGGAACTGCTAGTGTACAAACAACTATTGTTAGATATGGGTTTAAATGTAAATGATCCATTTATTGTATATGAGGACAATCAAGCTGCAATAAAGATGGCTAATAATGCTGCAGTAAGAACAAGATCTAAACATACTGATCTTCGTTATTTAAATGTCAGACAATGTGTCAAAGATAAATTAATACAGTTAGAGTATTGTCCATCTGATGTAAATATTGCAGACCATTTTACGAAGGTACAAAGTGCTGTGAAACACAATGCTAATTGTGAAAGAATGTGCATAAGATTGTAAGAGTTATATATTATTCTACCCAAAGGGGAGAATGTTAGGCATATGGTGTTAGCCTACAATGTTGGGTTGAAAATATATTAACCATAATGCTATGTCTTTAAGTTGTTAATTGGCCAATGGGTGTGTAAGTGTTTTCATGGCCATAAGAGGAAGCTAGGAACGTAGCTTCTCTCTCTCTCTGAATTCACTGATCTCTACTATTACTGTTTTTGCTCTGCTGTTGGTTTACTACTGTTGTAAACCTGAACTGTGTATTGACCTCTGGACCGGTAAGAAGACTTTGTAGTTTGGATTACTCCTTGGACTGTTGCTATTGTGTATGACTTGGACTGTTTATTTTTGACTGTGCATTTTTGTTTTTACACCACCTCAAAGTAAAATACTTTTTGCTTTTAGAACTCAGTGTATTTCTGTGTGTGATTTTTACTGCTCTCAGTGCCCTTCCTTGTCCGTGCAACTCTTTGGTAGCACAAGGAGACCTCTGCACAATAAATTCCATAACATTTGTTTTTATAGTTGTGGCAATAGCAGACTGTTATAAAATTTTGCAGAAGGAACTAGAGTTTCTACATGGCATGGCCAGATATTTCAACATGTATAGAGGGTAATTACATATTGAAAGAGATGATACTTACAGGCAGATTATCCGCAGGATTCCAACACTACTGTGTATTTTTATTATATGATGTTATCATATAAATATAATCAATTAAAATGGCAGCCAGTTAAAACAATGTACAGTTGGCACATAATTTGCCCTTGAACCAAATTTACATATCCACCTATTTTACCAAGACCTCAAAATGGTTACCATTTTTTGCAGCTAAATTAACAAAGAGACATCAGAAATAAACTTTGTTACAATGAAGGCTGTGCTTTTAGAGTTATTTTTATTTCTTTTCATTTCTTTATAATGGCAACATACCACACAAGCATCACAAAACCTTCATCCACTTCTTGTGATAATCACTAACCAATAGAACCATATAGCAGTGGTTCTGCAGGCAAAATGACTTTGTTTTGTTATTAATATTGTCTTCCTAATGCCTTTTAAGGCAGTTCTTACTGCTTAGCAGCAATAAATTGAACTTTTTATGTAGGCATAAATAAATTGCATAACTCAGAGTGTTTGATAGAATATACACAGCAAATTCAAAGTGCCTGGGCCTCCCACTCATTCCAGATAGGGGTTATGGTAGTCCAGGATTCATAACCAAGACTAGTTTATCTTAAACGATAATTCAATTGGGATCATGAAAGCATCCAAATTGCCATGATTCACAAGTATCCATGATAGCACTGTGTGACTGTGGAGACGCCTTCTCTAAAACCTCTCCTCAGCTTCAAAGGGTAAAAACTAGTACCGCATATTTATATTCCACTATTATTTTGGATAAGGGATGCGGTGGCTCAGTGGGTTAGGACGCTGAGCTTGTTGATCAGAAGGTCGGCAGTTTGGTGGGTCAAATCCCGAGTGCCGCGTAGCAGAGCGAGCGCCTGTTACTCATCCCAGCTTCTGCCAACCTAGCAGTTCGAAAGCACGTAAAAATGCAAGTACAAAAATAGGGACCACTATGGTGGGAAGGTAACAGCGTTCCGTGCACCTTTGGCATCTTGTCATGCCAGCCACATGACCACGGAGACGTCCTCGGACAAACACTGGCTCTTCGGCTTTGAAACGGAGATGAGCACCGCCCCCTAGAGTTGGAAACGACTAGCACGCATGTGCGGGGGAACCTTTACCTTTATTATTTTGGATATGCTTGAACAGAAAATAGCTGCATTTATTAGATTCGATCTAATTCAAGCCCTCATCTCTAAAAAAAAAACACCCTATGATATTCCTGCTGTTTGGAAGTAGCCAAAACAACTGAAGGTTCCATCAGATTCCATGTAAAGGAGACTGATTTTAGCAGTATTCCTTCTAATTAAAACCTAAGTGTCTTTTTCATATATTGTGGACAGCCAAGAAAACAAATCAATAGATCATCAAACAAATCAACTGAGAGGGTTTTTGTTTTGTTTTTTTACTGAAGGCACATATCACCAGACACAAATTAATCTACTTCACATACATTAGAAAAAGTTATCATGCTGGAAAGGACTCCAATGCTGGGAAAGCTAGAAGGAAAGGAAAAAAGAGGACAGCCAAAAGCAAGATGGATGGTCTACAGCAGGGGTGTCAAACTCAATTTCATTGAGGGCCGCATCAGCATTGTGGTTGCCCTCAGGGGGCTGGGTGGGTATGGCCAGGGTGGGCGTGGCCTACTGGGTGGGTGTGGCTAGAGTGGGTGTGGCCTACTGGGTGGGCGTGGCCAGCTCTACATCATTGGCATCAAGGGTGACTATGGGTACCTGGGCAGGAGTGGGACAGATCTGAGAGTCTCTGACAGAAGGAGGGTCTCTGGGCCAGGGCCAAGGCAGTGGGGGCCGTTCACTCACTGTTTCCAGGATGGCTTCGCGGACCACATGAAACCACTTCGCGGGCTGCATCCGGCCCCCGGGCCTTGTGTTTGACATGTCTGGTCTACAGTTACAAGGGCAGTGAGTGCACCATAGGGAGATCTAAAAAAAAAGAAGTTAGGGACAGATCATTACTGATTCTTCATTGTTTTCTCTTGCTTTTCAACACATGAAGTTCTTCAACAGAAAGGAAAAATCCTTTTTCTAAATTCAAAAGAGATGTAAAAATGTTTGAGGCATTTCCATGTTTCTGAACACACGACAAAGAATGATAAATCATGCAGATAAAGTTACTAGTACAAAAGTCTCCTTTAGTTTGAAGTCTCCTGGTGACATCATGGTTATCTCAGTACACATTTCTTGGAAATATCCTGGATGTGGTTTGTCATTGCCTTCTCCTGAGCTCTTATTTTGATAGCCTTAGTCTGACCTAGAACATTCATATTCCCTGGCAGATTTCCATGCAAGTACTAATCCAGCCTGTCCTGCTTAGTTCCTGAGCCAGATAAGGTGAGCCAGATGCTATCATCTGCTAATCTGATAATTGACATTTGACTCAGATTCCAGAAATCACAATAGTTAAGGTTTTCTGACAACTAATGGACAATACATGCTCAATCACTACAGTACTGCAAAGACATGAACTTGTAAAGAAAGGGCTTATCTAAGGCTTTTCCAAAGGTGGATTAGTCACTTGTTTTTAAAAAGAGGTAGTGATGTATTTAAATGGTAGAGAAGGAATGGAAAAACTGACGAAGCTCCAAAATTAGTAACAGAAGCAGAAGCTTTTGAGATATACCAGGCAGAGTTAAGTCTGAAGGTCTGTCTTGATGATGGCACTGATGTGTCTCTCCCTCTATCCATTTTGGGGTTACTCAAAAATCCTGCTCTTGAAACAGTAATTTCTATGAACTTTAACAGATAATAAATTTCATTATCTGTTCAGGTTTAAAATGCCAGTTTCAGTTTTGAATTTCATATTTAGGGTTTGCAAAATAAAAATGGAAGTGGGGATTGAATTTTGGAAGAATTCCTTTCAATACGATTTCTATGTTTTTGGACCAGGAACTTCAATTCATTCTCCCCTCACTGCTATGCATTCTAGTATTTGGTAAATGTAATGTAGTGATTAGGTTTTTTTTATCTTTTCCTGGATCCCTATGTGTGCTGAAATTTAATCAAAGAATAAAGGGACTCCTCTGCTAATTCATCTTAATCCGATTGAATTTATTTGCAAGGTAGGTTTTGCCCATCAGCATCACTACAGCTTATTTCTCTAAATAATGTGATTCCGTAGAGCTTAAATACAAAAAAAAGAACAGCTAGTCTACCATCCTGCTTTGCCAGTGTCTTTGCTTTCAACTTTCCCAAGTAAAAGAATAAGAACCTTCAAGGGCTGAAGCTATTAATTGAGTGAATTGGTACATTTGTAAATTGCACATTAAAAGCATGGATTTTTAATTGGATTCTAATTGGAGCCATCCCCCATGAAAGGGTTCTGTATGCTAAGGGCACCAGAAATTATCTTTGTATGCCTCTTGATTGAGACATTTCATTCAAGATTATATTTGTTAGTTTTTAGGAACATTAGGTGGCAATATAATTACTTCAGAAAATAGTAGCTGTGTATGGGAATCTGTTATTGTTAATTCCAGGGGGATAGAGGCATCCATCTACTGCATTTCACTTTACAGCCTGGGAGTAATGCTGAAGAAGGCTTTCCCCCATGTACCCAGATGGAAAGGGAACACCTTCAGAAAGATCTCTTCCAGAAATGTATAGGCTGGGCAGTTTATAGTTAGAGACCCAGCCTCTCAAAAAGGTCAGATCACAGTCCCCAGTGTCCATTCTCATTGGCCGTGTAGTTCAAAACTATTGAGAATTTAAATTCAGCAATGCCTGTAAGACCACAGGTTGCCCATCCTGTTTTAAAGAGCTATATAGACTTGTTACAATTTAACCTAGTCTAAGTATTCCATTTTATGTAGCACGGATAATACTCTGCCCATGCTAAGTAGCAATCATTTCCCCCAAAACAAAAGTTTATTGTCTTAACCATATAGATGTTCGCTTCTTTTTAGAGAAAGGCATGGTGGGATTGATTTAAACGAGAGACAACCCCCTCACACACACTTTCTAAAAGGAAGCACAAGGTGGTGCCCATCTGTTATGCACGCCTCCTTCATTTGTAGACAAAAGAGGCTTTGTGAATTTACAAAGCACATTAACAATGTAAAATATGCCTCAAAAAATTTGAAGGCACAAATTCCAAAAGCAGGTAATTTTTCCATTTTACCAAAGCATGTATCAAGGCCTTCAGATTTTTTCCTAAACAATTCTACCATATTTCCATAAAGTTATAGGCATGGAGGAAAAATCAGGGGCATAGTCCAGAGACTTTATCTGACAAACTAAATGGTCACCATTGGTGCTGGGGCTAGTTTTTGCCACTTTATTATTAAATCATATAGATATAATCCCAGAATTGTGAATTACATACTGTACATGATTCTTTACTGGTACTATTCCAACAGAAGAATACTTCTGCTTCCCCACAAAAGAAAGATAATTGGGCAAGCAGAGGCAAAAATCTTCTTGCATGATATGTCATATTTCATTAAGGATATGTTACAGCTTAATTAAAACAATGGAATATTCATTGACCATAACATTTTTTAAAAGGTATCATATAATTTTATTTTAGACTGAATATCCCTTTGGGCTTTTCTTCCTTCCACTTGGTAGCTTTCAGAGCTTAACTATACATCAGTCAGCAAATCACGTCACCCGAACAGCACATGTGCTGTTCTGTATGCAAAAGATATCCATAAGTATTAACTAAGTTTGCAAGAGGAATTAGGATCAGTAATAAATGCTTTTGCAAAGATGCTTTGGGGAATAAAAATGTGTCTTTAGGCATTTTTTTCTTCATAAAGTAGACATCATCTTGGATTTACAGTTCATGGTATTTTCTTCACCATCTCCAATGTCTTTGCTTTGAGGCTTTTGCTCAGTTTGATATGATTGACTGCCTGAAATGAGAAGGCAGATCTAGAGGCTGCAGGGAAGTCAATGGACTTATGAACTTGCAACAAAGGAAGACAGGGAGGAACATCTGAAGTGTCAGTTGTGAGGTCAGAAATCCCAAGAGAGAAAAATTCATCAAGAAATATGCTGCTTGAAAACATTCCCCTTAACTAAAGTGAGCAGAAATGGCTTATAGTCACAGCAAATGATTTCATATATGAAGTTTCTCTCATATGAAAAGGACTTTAATATATATATGTTCAGAACAGATACACCTGTGGTCTTTATAATAGGTCTTTATAGGCAAAGAAAGGGATATGCTTCATGAATCAATGGCAGAATATGGATTTATAGGATCTGTCCAGCTAGACATGAAAGAACTTTGATTTGTGTCACACAAGGATGGAATTATCATAACTTTCTATATGATACTTAGTCACAACTCCTAATATTGTCAGCAAGAATTGCTAATAAATGCTGAGGCTGTATCAGCAACATTGGGTGGGCTACATTTTGCTATCTTTTAAATCAGAAGTAAAAAGTGGACCAAATCCAGTTACAGTGGTACTTTGATACTCATTGTTAATTGGTTCCTGGAGGCACAATGAATACCAAAAATGATGAGTACCAGACAATTTTTCCCCCATAAGGAATAATGTAGTGAGTCACAAGACAGCTGACACCAACAAGTTCTAGCTTGTGTGTTAAGTACCAAACTAATGATGAGTAGCAGAACAAAATTTTCACCTCAAAATGTGTTGAGTAACAAATCTGATGAGTTTCAAAACAGTTGAGTACCATGCTACCACTGTAATCTGCAAGGTATTTGATTGCAACTAGCTGTACCAGCTTTGGGAATTGCATGGATGGCATATTATAACTACACAAAAAAAGTTCTAATGGTCTCAAAGACAAGATTGAGATATAAATACAGAGAAAAAAAGGTTCCCAGCTGCAGTTCTTTACCCCACCCCTCTTTTTAGAAGGTTAGAGGAAAGCCAAGACAATTTTTGAATTTTTCTTCAAATAGCTGACATATCAGTTCCGAAGTCAAGAAGTCTGGTTGAAATTGAGAAATTAGGTAGCCAAAAGGCAGATATATAGTTGTACCATCTCCTTTTTATACAAGGAAAAAATGAATATGCGGACTTGTTTACCATATCATAATAAAGCGATTTTAATTCTTTGAGTTAACAGCAACATTTTTTCAATGAATATGTTTCAAAAAACATGTGTGGGGTGAGCATTCAAAATGTAATTTAAAATTGCAGACTCCAAGAAGACACCAGTAGCACAATTCTGTATTGACTGTGAGTTAAACAGGGCTTCTATTCAATTAAATGGGCATTCAATTACAGTTTAAGTCAATCATTCATTCATGAAGATCTTGTTTCTTCTCTTCTTCATATATGTATATGTGTGTATGTGTATGTGTGTATCAAAAAGCCTTGACAAAATACTTAACATATATATACATACATATATATATATATATATATATATATATATATATATATATATATATATATATATATATATATATATATATATATATATATATATATATATATATATATATATATATATATATATATACACACACACACACACACACACACACACACACACACACTGTACAGCTTTGTATGCTGATCTTTAATAAATATAATATTTTATGTTTGGCAAAACTGTATACAAAAATAGACTAATTAACATTAGAATTTTCAAAGAATTGCATAAGATTCAAATCTTTGTCATTCAAATATGACCTTTTTATCCAAATTTCTTTCCTTGAGCAAATTGCATCATATTGTAATATGAACTATACTGCCTACTATAAGCATACAATATTATGACACATTGGTACCCAGTCTAGAACTCAATGCATTACTTCACAGACAATTTACATAACAGTAGTAAATAATTTTCTCAAATAACCAATCTCAACCATAAATGACCATAAATACTAAAAAGAGAAGGCATAAAATACTGACATTATATTTATCACTATTAATTTATTAAGAGCTGAAAGTATGATGTCCCAGGAAAATGTAATTGCATATAGTCACCCAATTACTACTTATCAGCCGATCAACCTTCTTTGAGTAGCCCTGAAGCAATACCACAGAGATGGTCCCTTGGCACGGTAAATATAAATTTACTCACTCTCAGCCTGCAATGCTGATTAACAATAAAACCCCTTATGACAGACATTCACTACCACCTAATGCTGAGAAGCAGAAAGGCAGCACTGCTGTTAAAATAATAAACCCAAACCATTTGAAGAGGAAAAGAATTACCAGAATTTTGTTTTAGCTCCCGATCCAAATGTTTTAAAAGAAAAGTTGGTCTATTTGCAGTTTCAAGAGTTTCTAACATTATCCAAAATATTAATTTCTCCCAATGGGAAAGAAGATTTTATATATGTGTATTGCACATTGTTTTCTTTATAGAAGTTTATGTTAAAATATGCAATATTAGCTCGTTTGTATTGTGAAGATTATTTTTTAATCTGCACCCCATTTTTTTCTAATATTCAGAGATGGGATGGAGACTTTGTGCCTCTTGAGTTTCATCAGTTTATTTTTAACCTATGTATCTTATTTGCTGAGTGACATTGAGATATTTGTCATGGAAATCAGCAAACTGTCAAGGATTTTAGCAAATGTTCCAAAATAGATATTCGTTTCTAGCAGGAGAGGATATAGTCTTAGTATTGTCTCCTGCAAATAAGTATTACCAGTATCGTTATTTAGCAAGCTTTTTGTTTAGGGAAAAACAAAATTAATTATTTCATAAGGAAGTTGTGACAAACTTTGAAAAAGTATGCTGGAAATTACTTCCAAGTCACTAAAGTCCATTTATTACTTATCATTGCCTCATTGTTAATCTACTAAGGAGAAGTCTTATATTCAGTGGGGAACTATGGCTATTAAAGAAGGAAAGTTTCCATCAGTTTCTCAGTGTTCTTATTAAGATAATTTCCAGTGGCTACATACCATTAAAAATAAAAATTGAAAATTAAAACTTTGTCCTTTACATCTTTTAAATTCTCCTGCCTCTTTAAAGGAGAAACATTTCTGTTTTTTAAAATAAATTATTTTTAAAATAAATTCTTGTCAAAAATTGTCCTTCAGCAGCACTGACCAGAGTCCATTGTTCTTCCCTGCCTGGCCTAAGCTGTACCTGTTTGCATGTAACTGCTGAACATAAGGAGAAAGACTTGACAGACATAGGTTACTGGCAGACACAATTCAAACCTAGACTTTTAAAAACTCGGAGTACTGAGGATACTGTTGGTTTTTCCTTCCTTCAGACTTTTTAAATCTTAGACTTATTTGAGATTTTTTACTTTTATTTTAAAAAGAATCTTACTGAAAGTTCAATCCAAATATTTACCCACCTCTGCTTATCACCTAAATAATCAAAACGATCCACCTATTACACAAAAAGGTACACTTGGACAGAGTGTGCAAAAGAAAAACCAAGTCAGTTGTTGTATGCATTATAGACTGCCAATATAGACAAACCCCAGTGGGAATTTAAACCAAAGAATTCAAAATAAACAACCTATGTAGCTGCTCTTTTATGAATACATTTTCTGTGGCAGTAAATTCCATTAAAATCAAATGCACCTTCTCACCAACGCAACTTTACTCAATGTAAGGTTAAAGTGACACTGAATTAGAGAAGCATCACAAGAAGACTAACTGCTTTTCAATAAGAGAGATTATACTGCAAATCTGCTCTGGGCAGAAACGAGTTCACATCTACCACTTTTCATTGTAGCTTTGAAACTCTAAAATATATGGAATAGCTACAGTACCAAAGTATTCTTTTTTACCTTCTTTATTCTTAATTTCCAAAAATCAGTTACATTGGTTTTCCACATATATCAGTAGTTCCTTGCTCATAATAGTGCTCAAAGTTAAAATGCCTATGGTTTAATTATGTATTTCTCATTTGCATTTTTCTCTTTAAAAGAGTAGAAGTGTATACAGTGCCGCTTAATGGCTTATGTTTGATGCTTTAAATACAGTGCACAATCATTCCTACATTTAAATAACCAAACGTCCTGGAGTTGAACTTTAAGGGTATTATTCAACCAAACTGAAGCGCTGCATATTTAACCCCCATTGATGCCAGCACAAGTATTGTGTATGAATTTAGGAGTCTAGCCTATGCATGCTTACCTTAGAAAAACTATTTCTGAGGAAATAAATGTAGAGTCAGATGTAGCCCGCTTACCATTTATAGAGTCAGATGTAGCCCGCTTACCATTTATAATAACTCCACTTTAACTTTGGTTCTTTGTACTGTCTTTGATGTGACAATAAGAAGAGCTGCATTGTTCTTAATACCCATCTCAGGGCTCACATACAGACACCTACCCATCTGCCTGTCTCCGGTGTGTCTTTCCACAATGGAACAAATGGCTTGGGCGTTTGATCATTTTGAATCAGCTGCAGCCCATTTGCCACTTGCTTTCTAATTCCTTTTTGTTCTCTTATGAACTTCAGGGCCTTTAACTGCAGGGGGGATGGGACACCTGGTACAACTCCCACTTATTGGTGGGGAAAATACACACTAGGTCATCCTGTTTCCTTTTTTGTTTCCCCCCCCCAGGGCAAGAACAGTACAGGATTCTGAAGATGTCTCCTTTTTGCTCCCACTATACCGTTCTCAACTTTCCTTCTGCTTAAAATCCTGCCCCATATGAAATCATGTATGCATTTTTGAAATAAATACACTGCGCCCTTCTGGTTGCTCTAATAATGGATCAAAATGACATCTTGACCAGAGGTAGGTAGCCAGGCCTGCATCTCACACACATTGTGCTTTGATAAATGGTCTGTCTCCTGGAACAAGGCTGCCTTTTAAAATAAAGAAATGCCCTGAAAGGTTCTGCTGGGCGGCACATGTTGTTCTCTGTCTTTGGGCTGTGATTTCCATATTTGCTTCCCCAACAGGAGCAGAGTTACCCCTGACGCTGACCCCTCCAAATCAGAATCAGAGAGGTCACCCAGTAGGGTAATTTCTTCAGATCTCCAAGTTCTTCTTTGAAAATATATCCTGAGAAAGGACAAGCCAAATTTCTTCTTCATATACCTAGTGTTTTGCTGCAGGGAGTAAAGTCTCTACTCCCTCAACAAGAGAACACAAACTGGGAGATTAATTTCAAATATTTTTAGGCAGTTCTTCAGTGAAACTCTCAGAAAGGTATCCAGTGGATGAAAAATATAAAATCTCTACAATGCAAGCCCAGGAATATTAAGCAACAGTGCAACATTCGAGGATAATACATTGCAAAACCAACATTGCTTGAAATTAGATTAGATAGATGATAGATAGTTGATAGATAGATAGATAGATAAGATAGATCGATAGATCGATAGATCGATAGATTAGATAGATAGATAGATAGATAGATAGATAGATAGATAGATAGATAGATAGATAGATAGATAGATAGATAGATAGATAGATAGATAGATAGATAGATAGATAGATAGGAAGGCAGGCAGGCAGGCAGGCAGGCAGGCAGGCAGGCAGATTTGAATGAGAGAATTAGAGATTCCCTCTGACTGAAAAAAAAATACGCATAAAGGTAATAAGGCTGAATGGACCTTCTGTACAGGTTTCACCCAGTTCCTCTACCCCTCCTCCCCCATAATTTAAGTTGGAAGTTGAATTAATCCAAAAGACAACTTTACATTTCTGTAATAGGTCCTTCAACTTGTCAGATTCCAAACTGTTTATACAATGCTTAGGTGTGCTAGATTTAGTTCTAGTAAAATATATATCACCTTATTTGACAACTTAAAGATTGCATTTTGTCTAAAATAGAGGTTCTCTCTCTACACACACACACATACACACACACACAGACATGCACATGTCTATGTGTGGTGCTTTGTTTGAACCCACTATGTGTGTGTGTGTGTGTGTGTGTTGCAGTAGATGTATGTAAGTATATATGCTTGCTCAATTTTTTTTTTAGATTTTGAGAAGGAGAAACAATTTTGTAACAAAATATTTCCATTATTGGCATTCGTCGTATGCAAAGTTGAGCGATAAAGATAAACCAGGTTGGGAGTGAGAAACTGGTGACCCATAGGCTCCCCATGGCTTCCCATTCCCTAAATACTTTCATTAGACTTAAACAAAACCTTATGTTGGAAATAGTGGAGGCCCCACTGTTCCCCCCCCCAAAAGTCTAATTATAATAGTGGGGGAGAGGAAGCTTAACCCTTCTCTGCCCATGTACTGCAACTCCCCAAAATTACTTCTGGGCAACTATTAATTCGGAAAAGTTCTTGTTGATTTGAACTGAAAACTTTTATAAAGCCTAACTGGAGCAGTTAGGAAGCAGGACAGAAGGTTGAGGAGAAGAGAGAAACTTGGAGTGTTATGATCAGAAGTCACCCCTATGATAACTTACCTTTAATGTAAATGACTAGGAATACTTATATCTGCTATGAGTGAAAAGGTGCAGATTGGCATTAAAACTCAGATCAGATATCCTTTTCTTTTTCTTTTTTTTTCTTTTTAATTCCAAAATGCAAGAGAAATTTGCAGTTCTGCTTAAAGGACAAGGTCATGGCTGGATTAACATTTCAAATGTTAAAGAATTTGGTTAGATTTTTTAAAATATTTATTAAGAGTACAATGAATTCTACTTGGATTTAATTTCTGCTAGCATGTATCATGTCGTGGATACCCCAGGAGCAGAAATCCATTCAAAACAGAATTCATGGCTGAATTATTTTCCATCCCTAGTTACTAGGGTTATGTGTTGTTTGTTTTGACTTTCCTCGGTGAATCCTGTGTTGAACTTTAATGTTTGCAGATTTTTCAGATTTCAAACTTAAAACAAAACTACTTTTAGTATAAGCAACTAATTGAACTCTAGGAAAAAATATGGAGCAATGTTGGGTCATGTATCACGTAATAAAAGACTTGGTGTAATTCAAATTTTTACGGATACAATAATGGAAAAAGATATCCCATTTTACATTATCTAATTTCATATACTTGTGAAAATAAATAGTCAATAGCTGCCTTTAATCATAATTAATAAACATGGGACATTTTAATCCATAGGACAAATAAAGTTACCAAAGCCCTAACTCTGCAATGGAAAAAGAAAGCATGTCCACACTCTGATTTTAGTTATTCATCAAACCAACCTAGTATGTGTGTGTGTGTGTGTGTTTGTGTGTGTGTGTGTATCTATATCTATATCTATATCTATATCTATATCTATATCTATATCTATATCTATATCTATATCTATATCTATATCTATATCTATATCTATATCTATATCTATATCTATATCTATATCATCTATATCTATATCTATATCTATATCTATATCTATATCTATATCTATATCTATATCTATATCTATATCTATATCTATATCTATATCTATATCTATATCTATATCTATATCTATATCTATATCTATAGGTAAAGGTAAAGGTTCCCCCGCACATGCGTGCTAGTCGTTTCCGACTCTAGGGGCCGGTGCTCATCTCCGTTTCATAGCCGAAGAGCCAGCATTTGTCCGAGGACGTCTCCGTGGTCATGTGGCCGGCATGACTAGACGCCAAAGGCGCACGGAACGCTGTTACCTTCCCACCGGAGTGGTCCCTATTTTTCTACTTGCATTTTTACGTGCTTTCGAACTGCTAGGTGGGCAGAAGCTGGGACGAGTAACAGGCGCTCACTCTGTTACGCGGCACTCGGGATTCGACCCGCCAAACTGCCGACCTTCTGATCGACAAGCTCAGCGTCCTAACCCACTGAGCCACCGCGTCCCTTCATCTATATCTATATCTATATCTATCTATCTATCTATCTATCTATCTATCTATCTATCTATCTATCTATCTAAAAGGTAAAGGTTCCCCCACACATGCGTGCTAGTCGTTTCCAACTCTAGGGGCCGGTGCTCATCTCCATTTGAAAGCCGAAGAGCCAGTGCTTGTCCGAGGACATCTCCGTGGTCATGTGGCCGGCATGACTAGACGCCAAAGGCGCAAGTATTTAGAATACTTAATATATGGATACTTATATATGGATGAATGTAATTGAATCAGAATATACTATAGAATATTCTGAATTTGTCATTGTTGGCTTCTGTTTCATTAGTCCTACCATCTTCCCCTCCCCCAAAAGTGGATTTGTTTCCAGGAGTTAAACCAATACTCCAAAGAATTGCCCAGCCTTAAGACAGCCACATAAACATTCTCCTCCCCATCTGTAATATTTTTCAAGGAAGTTTATAACACAATCAAGTCAACAGTAAGTATGAAGCAAGCAAACCAAGAAGCATATGCAATGTTCACATCATGGAGATGCTTTCCAAGTAGCAGCTGCCTCCCCCCATGAAACCAACTATCGTTACTTCTTAATTTTTTTCACTCCTTTCCCACTCTTTTACTCTTTGACCCTTCACTCCCTCTCTACCTTCTCCTTCTCTTTTCCTTCAGTCTGAAGGGTCTCTAAAGCCTCTGAGGGATCTCTTGTCAATCAGGAGTAACAACTGTGTGGAATCTTACTAATTTGATCACTGCATCAATTTTCCCAAACTATTTTTTTTATAATACAAAGCTGGCATTGAATCCCCCAACTATAGAAGAACTCCAAAGAACTGCATGCCCTGCTCTTTTGTATATAATGTATCATTTGAATCATGCTGCAAACTGTCCACTGCAAGCCATTTGGCTGGAGGCAAGCACTTCCTCTTAAACAAGAGAAGCACACGATTCTCCCATTTCTTCCTTTACCTATTTAGCTTCTCGCACAGCTGGAAGAAGATGCCTTATCTTGTACAAAGTCAATTTGGATACAATCCATTATTTACTACAAATCCAAACAAGCTATATTTTCATATGCTGTTTGTATTCTAATTACCTTGCAATGTTACCCAATAGTACAATTACTGTTGGGAAGGTATTACATTTCCAGCTTTTCCAGATATTTAGGAGTACAACAGTTTCTCCTTAATGATGTTTTTATGCACTGATGAGAGATTGATAGGAAATGAAGCTTGAAATCCATTGAACTTCAAATATATAGGCCATGGTGAAATGCCTATGCTCTGAAATTTCCCCTTCTCAGGATGGTGTAGCATGTTTCATGACCCAAAAATATACAAAAATGTACTCAGTATGGGCAGATGCATAAATATTTGAGAAAAAAATCATTGTTGTATGCTAATAAATAGCGCACGTAGGAAAACAAGTACATAAGTATCCACTGGACAGGGAAAAACAGGTCACATGAACAATTGTATCAGCTTGACATGTCAATTCATAAGCAGTGGGGTCAAACTAATTTACAGTCAAGATGGGGAGAAATGTGGTGAAAATGAAATTAATGGAATTTCTAGGAACTATAACTATCATTTTTGTTCAAGCGATGTGTGAGTGTAATTATCCTTGTTTATAATTTAATTTATTTTTTTTTTTAATTTTAATCCCATTTATATCCCGCCCTTCTCCGAAGACTCAGGGCGGCTTACAATTTAAGCACAAACCAATGTGCTTAGCAATAGCCTCCATTCTATGTATATGCCTACTTATTAGGGCTTTCGGGGGCCCTCAAGCATCATTATGCTTTTTAATAAACACTTTGCACCATTGACTAAAGGGCAGTAGCATAGGAGAGTTGTAGTATATACCACAGTTAAATTGACATCAGTGGTAGAATTCAAAATTCAAATAATGTCCTAGTTGAGGAGGAAGAAAATCATGATTTCCCAAAACCAAATAAAATATTTTTTAAAAAGAAAATGATTATATATGAGTGGAAAATCCAATAACTTTACAAGATAAGAAATGCTTTGAAGAAATACATCTGGATTGCCATCCAGGAAATGAGGAACATCTGTAAATGCATACCCTCTCCTCACTGATCACCTAGCTAAATCCAATGTTTGTCCCCACTCATACAATTTAGCAGTATGCAGTATGCTTACTAGCTTACTTGCAGTAGCAATAGGGAATCATTTACAACTTGTTTTGTCCATTTTGTAATTCTAACATCTAAGCAAAAGTTTGTGAAATTGTGATTAAGGCATAAACTGTTGAAGGGGATAGGAAGGAGAAACTGGAAAAAATGTATTTTATTTAAGTCAGGGTCATTATTAAAGCAAAAGTAGAATCTTGCTGGTCAGTAAAGTTTTAAAGAAAAAAAAGCTGGAATGTTGGTGCTCTTTTGCATCACTGCTTTCTGCCAGCTGCTCTTTTAAAATGAATTTAAGCTGTACAGGCAGTAACATCAAGCATAATGGTATAAAAACCATCCAAAACCTGTTTAAGATTATTGGTAGTCCTATACCATTATCGAAGAGACTTCATTCATTCATTCCTTTTTTGATCAAGGTAGCTAACAAATTATACAAACACCATACAAATCAAATGAAACCAATGCTAAAGTCAGTCAAGTATTAAAAGTTCAGTGAAAGATATTCATCCTTATAGATTTTCAAAATGTTAAGAGAGTGGGGCCCAATGCAACTCCATAGGGAGTATGTTCCATAGTCTTGCAGCAATACAGGTGAAGGTTGTGCAGTATGTTGTGTGCCAGAAAGGAAAGTCTCTGGAACTATGCTGGGATAGTCAGATCTGATGCTCAGTAAACAACTGAATCAATTTCTAGATCTGTGGGGTCTTTGAGCTCTCTGAGCTTGGTGGTTTTCTTACAGATATGTCATTGCTAAACTAGGTAACATCATCAGTTCATTGTATGGTAATGAAACATTATCAAAACCCTAAGTGAATGAAAACCAAGAAACTCAGAGAACACCAATGACTCAACAGTTCAACCCTGAGCTACAAACATTCTCTTTACTGGTAGCAGTTGTAGATCTTTAGATACAGAAACTAAACCTTGTTTTGTGTACTTTGAACTGGTACACATCTTGCAGTCTCAGTGTACATAAATTATAACTTCTGGGGCATTTTTTTAGTGTAGAGGGAGAAGAAATGGCTGTCATACTGGTTATGTCAGACTGTGATTAACTTTCCTTTGCAGTGCGAAAGAGACATGCAGGAATAGCCCAAGACACAGTGCTGTCTGAGGGAGAACAGCAAATAGGATTTCCTCACATTTAAATGCACCTAGTTAATACTATTTCCTGGAGTGACACATAGCAAATTAGACCAGACAACTTTCCAACCTCAAACTCATAATGTTATAACCTTTTACACTGCTACTCAACTCTTAGTAATACCAAAATTGCTCCTGTACTTAGGAAATCTTACTTTCCAGATGAAGTTCAGGACTTGTTCCAGTCCATGCTAAATGGTTCAACTTGCTCATGAAACCATCAGCCAAATTATTATTGGGCAGTATTTATTCTGCTTTCAGGATCTGCAATAGTTGTGCTATGGCTAATAGCAATTGTTATTTGAGGTATGTGAATTACGCTTGTTTGTGCTGGAAGACTGTTCTCTTGAAGTCAATTAGTTCTGGATTCCAAGAGTTGTGGCGAAAGAGAAGTGAGGTGAAGCTCAATTCATCTGGGGTGAAAGGATCATGCAACTCAATATCTGCAATATGTGACTTGGCAGTTTCCAAATATTCTATTTCATCTTGAAACCTCTAGACAAGAAAAGCAGTCCTGTATTTCTTAGTAATGTTCTTGAATACTACCAGAAACAGAATAACAATGAGAACAAGATCACAAAGTGTCAGAAGGCTGTAGTGTTGCTGGCTTTTTTGCCAGTTCATGCTTTTGACCTTCTCCTTTTACAATTCCAGTAATATTTACCTAGGCAATGATGGAGGACATTAGACAGAACAGAACTTCTCAACTGTATCTCTCTCCCCCTTTGCTTCTCTCCTTTTTTGAAGAGGCAGATCCATTTTGGTCAAGTCTTCCTATCCAGATTCATCATTGCATTGCCAAAACTGGGTCTGCCTCCATGGTCCAAATATTTCAAGAGGGCATTCTTGAAATGCCCCCTACCCTGTTGGACCTGGATCAGATAGCAGGTCTTCTCTGTAGTGGTGAAATATGTTCCTCCCTGGATGTTGCACTTTCTGTCCTTGCATTCTGCAAACCAGCAAAAATATTCTTAATCCACTGGGCTTTGGTTCTGATCAGTTAACTGGGTGTGTTTTAACTTTATATGCATGTTATGTTTTTATTTTTCTTATTTGCTGTTTTTCTGAGTTTTTGATAAATGTGACCTTATGATGGAGGGTACACAAATATTGTAAACAAACAAATAAAAGCCCAGAGAAAAAGAATCTCACCATGCAGTCAAATCCATTCTTTCTGCCTCAGTGGAGAATAAAACTATTTGATAATGGGTTGTTGTTTTTATCACCATTTTAATAGTAGTGTTGTTCAATTGTTGTTTGTTTGTTTCTTCTTCTACCTAGCATATAGTAACAAGGTGTCTTGAATTTTTATCCTTCTAAAATTATTCTACCAGTTACGAATTTCCCTTCATTTAATTTAAATCAATGATTCAGCATTCAAACATTTTGAAAGCATAAGGAGAAATTTCTGTTTACTTTTTCTTCTCTATTTTAAAAAAATGCAGGTAGTCCTCGATTTATGACCATTTGTTTCATGAGTTCAGAGTTGTGATGGTGCTGAAAAAATGACTTACAATGGATCCTTGAACTTATGACTGTTGGAGTGCCCCACTGTTATGTGATCAAAATTTGGGTGCTTGGCAACCAGCATGTATTTATGACCCTAGGGTGATGTGGTCATTTATAATCTTCTCAAAGGGTCTTTGAGAAGCAAAGTCAATGGGGGAAGCTGGATTTGCTTAATAACTATGTGATTCCTTTAATGATTGTGGCAAAAAGTCATAAAATCAAGCACGTCTTGCTTAATGACTCCATTATTTGCAACAGAAGTTCCAGTCTCAATTGGAGCTGTAAATCGAGGACTACCTCCATATCTTTGTCATGTTACTTTTACTGACTTTTGTTCTGTACCAGCCTACTACCGGCCCTGCAGATAAGGCAGGGACAACCCCTTTACAAGAAGGCAAAAGGCTGGAACTAAGCCTGCCAAATTTATGAACACAAAAGCAAATAGAGCAAAACAAGACACGAACCATGAAACAGGAACTATTCAAACGGTTGCCTTCAGCAAACCAGCCCTCCCACGCATTCCCCTTTTAAACAGTTCAGGGCGTGGCTTCTCTCTGCCTCCTTCCGAGGTGCCCCATTGCCTTCCTCTGTTTACTCCTGATTGACTGCCTCCTGCGTCGGGCGTCCTTGAACAGGGCCAGCTGTGGGTCATCTTCATCCACGCTGTCAGGCTCACACAGCTGGGTCTGCGTCGTAACCAGGTGGGAGGGGCCTGGCTGAGGGCTCTCATCAGCAAGCTCTCCAACCCCCTCAGCAACCTCTCCAACACCCCCCTCCTCCTCCTCTGAATCGTCCGACCCAACTGCCAAACCCACAGGCTGACCCTGAATCACAACAACTTTGGTCTAAGCTGAAAACTATAGCTGCCATTTTTCCCCACAGAGAGCTGTTCCTAATCATTTTGGTCGCACTCTTTATTGCATGATTTACAGATCTGCCATATTCTTTCAATGTGTAGTTATGTATCAGAGCATTACACTATTGTCCCTTTTATTTGCAGTTCTGTTCCTATGGATTCCAAGTGTGGAATTTGCCTGTTTTATAGCAGCTACATGCTGGGTCAACATTTTTACTGAGCACCAAACTCTCTTTGCCAGCTCAGATTCCAACCTACTTCTATCAATATCTGAGTGGGGAGCCCCAGCCATGACTTCATTCTGAAAACTTGCTCCATCTGACTTCATAGATTTGTCTACAAGGATTCATCTTTGTACATAAACTGTATTTGCAAAGGCTCCATCCTTGCAGTTTCATTCTGTTACCATATTTCAGTAGGTAACAATTGGGTAAGTCTGTCTAAATGTTTGTCTAGCATAAATTCTCCAGAATTTTTTAGAGAAGACTGGTGGGAGTACAAAATATTAAGGGGGGGATGCTTGATAGTGCATCCTTAGGGCATGTGAGAAGACATCAAGCCAGAGTTAATAATATAAAATATCCTGTGTAAATTACTTCTATTAAACATCACTGTTTTGCAAACAATATGCAACTATCTGTTTGAGAAGGGCTATGTGGCAATCTTCACAATAAATACAGACATATCAATTCACCTTTAAATATTTTATTTAAGATTTTTTTCTTGGTAGCAACAAGAACTATTCAAAGTATTACTTTTCACAAATAAGATGTTCAACATATTTTTTTGGGAACATATTATTAAAACCAAGAGGTCCATGATGTGGATCTTATATAAAACTATTCTAATGCTTGAAGGTTTTGAGGCACCTGAAATGAGATGCTTCCCCTTTCTTTGCTGCTGAGATGTGAATCAATGGAGATCATTATATTGGCCACCCAAAAAACCAAGAAAGTCAAAAATGACTAACTGTTGGCTAGTTACTGCAGGACTGTCTTGCAGATTTTACATGGAAGTAATTGTTTCATCTTCAGGAAAGTTTTCATTTTCTTCGGAAATGATTCTACTGGCTATAATGAACCAGCAGAAGAGGAGCATGTTATATGCCAATTTTAATTGAAATTGTGCATTATTGGAATGGACAACCTCTTCCATTTGGCGAGATCAATTCTCCCTGGTTATGTTTTCCAGCAGCCATACCATTAAGGAGCTATAGTGGCGCAGTGGTTAGAATGCCGCATTGCAGGCTAATTCAGCTCACTGCCAAGAGGTTGGTCCTCACCTGACTCAGCCTTCCACCCTTCCAAGGTCGGTACAATGAGGACCCAGATTGTTGGGGGCAATAGGCTGACTCTATAAACCACTTAGAGAGTGCTGTAAAGCACTGTAAAGTGATATATAAGTCTAAGTGCTATTGCTATTATCATTTCTTAGCTAAATAAGAACACATTGTTGCATCTTCTATTTGGGCACCTGAAATTGCCTTAGAAATGAGGAGAGATTCAGGATCACCAGACCTTTATAACAAACAAACAAACTGCAGATTTCTTTCTCATAAGGATATTTAAATATTTCTGGGGCAATAGGGCTCTCAATTGGATGTCTTTATCCTATCATTCAGAAATAGATGTGCAGCTACCAAAAGATCATTTGTTAAATCCTTTAGATCACCAGAACATGACATGTTAAAGCTTTCCAGTCAAATTTAGGCCTTTATATCCTAAACAGAAAAACAAAATCTAAACCATTGTTCCTTCTTACTGCCAATGATGGAAAAAATATACTATACTATAAATATATAGTAAATATACTATAAATATATAGAAAAAATATACTATACTATACTATACTATAGTCAAGAGATATATTTTGTTTTTGTTTTGTTTTTGCATAAAAAGTAAATTAATGAAAATAATGAAGTTGCTCAATTCCTAAATATAATTATCCCCAATTGGCTAGAATTTAGAAACTGGTTTGAACAATGTTTTGTTACATATATACAACATGAGCATACATTTAGAAATAAGATGGGTACTCAGCAGTAAACTTTGATTAAGCTTTTAATACAAAATTGCAAAGCCCATTAAATTATTTCCTCCTATAGGCAGGCCCTGTGTAATATGAACAGCTACGTATGTTATGAAACCTGTGTATTCATTTTAATTGCTGCTGATAAAGAGTTTCTTAATTTCACTAGCCACATTTTTTTTTCTTCAGAAGAACTTTTTTCATGTGACTCAGTTTAAACATCACCAGCATCACTATACATCTTCTGTCCAGTGGAGACAGTATGCATCATGTACAGTTATATAACAATCACAAATGTATTTTCAAATGCCTGTACTCCTTAACCAACCTGGGTGATAATATATATATAATATAACTCTGTCTAAAAAGCATGCTATGTAGGATAACGGATTCCCCCTCCCTTTGCTAAGGAAAAAAATTAAATAAGTAAATCTTTTCCCCCACTTTTTTGAATAATTGGGCTTTGGCATAAGCTATAATTCAAACTACTGACTCAGAAAATCAATCTGTTTTTCTGCAAACTAATATTAGTAATGTTTCTGTGCCTCAGCTATGGAAAATCTCTTTATAAGGCTTAAGGCAGGTACAGAGAAAGCATTTCCTCTTTTAAATTTAGTCTGTTAAAATTCTGGAAAGAAGTTTTCTTTTAATTCTCCCATTAAATATAACTGGAGGCACTCAAGATATGTATATGGGGTGTTGTATTATAGATTACAGACTATAGTTGAAATTTGAATATTCCATTTTCCCAAGCTAATTATTCATTCATGATAAAGGGCGATTTATTCTCTCCATATACCAAATCTATATGCATATATGTAACATATAATTTTGCTCAGTAAGGGATGCATATTTTCCAGATCATGCTTCAGTTTTAGTGGTAGGTCAGAGGACACCATGACACCACGCATGAGTTTGTTTTAGGAATATCTTCCTAGATACCTGCAATCTTCAAGTACAATTCAGTGTAAGATACCCAAGGTTCTACCTAGATAACTCACAAATATATGCAGCAAAACATCTAAGCCATTTTTGATGCCTGGGAGCTTCATCCAATACTGACATCAAATTAAATTTGTTAAGGCTTATTCTGCAGAGAATTGCAGTCCATACAGAACAAGGAAAATCTTTCATTGTACTTCCAGATGTTTTAAAAATTGTAGTTCAGCCACAGAAGTTCTGCATTAATTTTTGCCCTATTTGTGAAACGCTTAAGAGCACAAGAGCTATCATCAGATCTCATGCGTAGATCCGCTTTCTTCTGCAGGGATTACCTGCATTCACAAGAATCAAAAGTGTTTTAGATGGCATGGTGTAAATGTAAATCTATTCACCCCCCCCCTTTTTTACTGAAACATCTGTAGAACTTTATCTGCTGCAATCTTTGGTTGAACATCTTTTTATTTCTAAGGAGACTTTACTTGGACATGTGCTCCTAATTGTGAAGCAGTTTGTAAACTCTAACTCAACAGACTACAAAAACCCTGAAGACTTTAATGTGCATCAGACAAAGCTCTGCAGGAAAACTGAAGATGGACGTGGCTTGTTTTCATTCACCTTGAACACAGTTAGCCTTCATACATTCCCTGACTTTCTGGAAAAAAAACATGGATACAAAATTTAGAATTGGAGTCATGAATGTTTTCAAATAGGTTAAGAGACATGGTCTGGGACACAAATTCTCACTTTTTTATTTTTTATTTTTTGCTTACGGTTTCATTTACCTCTGTGACCACTTTCATAGTTATTCTAAATTGCCTTTTTCATTAAGATATTTATCGTAGATGTAGTAATTTTCATTATTTGATTTTAACACAAAGAACGAGATGTGATGATTTTAAGAAATTGAACATATGCCTGGCAATTAAGTTTGGATGGCCCCCTTGGAAACCTATTCTGGATCCCTAGAAATATGACATGACCACTTGGGGATGGGCCTATGGCCCACATTAAGAACCACTGGCCTAGAACATTGTGGCACTGGAAAATGCAATGCACCCTCTGCTTAATACAGGATCTACTATGAAGGGTGCAAATATTGCATGTTTGTCATACATAATCCAACTGAGAAAGGACTGATGAGTGTTATGGATATACTTTAGTAACTAAAAAGTTGTATACCCATTAATATTGCAGGAGTCAGCATATTTTAGACCAACATGACCTGGAATAATTATATATCTGATTTGTTTATTTATTTACCTTTCCTCTTTCCAGGCATGCAAGTTCAGTTCCAGTTCAGTTATTGCTGCTAAAGTAAATATTTGCCTTGAAAACTAACGTAAGCCTTTATTTTGAAGATGACAAAATTAACTTGAAATGGCTTCTTTCTTCTTCACTCAAAGGGTTAAGTCAAGGCAATATTGAAAGGAGCAGGGGCGGCGAGTGGGGGGGAAAACATGGAAATAAAAGCTTAGTGTTTTCTGACTACTAAAGAGAGCCAGGGTTTGGTTTTTTTGTTGTTTTTTGCTGAAATCCAATTGGTCATGCATTCCAGCAGCGTTTCCTGGCAGAGAGGAACCAAGGAAAAGCACCTGCCCTCAACTATTGTGAACAGAAGCTGGACCATCACCACTTTGACCTAGCCTTTGACAATTTGTTGAAGTCTGTCATTTATTACACCATTTGTTTATGGGCTCAAAAATGTTGAGAAGAAGAGGGGAAGGGGTTGTTTCCTTAACTCATTATGGAATGCCTCCCTCTTATAATTGAAAATTGTTGTTGCAATTCTTTTAGCTAAGACTCCTGTCAGCCTGCTCACAGTCTCAAAGGCATGTCTAATAAAAACTTTTAAATACATGCCTCTCTGCCATCCCCAATATAGTTAGTTTTGTACTGTTTCACGCACTAGACTTTATGACAGAGCTATAGTGCAAAGAATTCTGGCAGGTAATGGAATGAGCCTAATAGAAGACAGCTGCAAAATATCTTGGGAGGTGCAACAAATAAAATTTCATCATTCAGTAGTCTGGTGCCAGAAATGTGAAGTAAAGCCTAATTCTTTGAACATTTATTCTTTAAATTGTGGCTACAGAGTTTCAAAAAGTTCCTTTTAGTTATTCTTTTTGCCATGCCCCAGGCTCAACAGAAGGACACGTTTATGACAGCAAACTCTATTTTTTAGGAGTATAGTTCCACATCACAAAAAAGATTCTTAAGTATAATATTTCTTTTAAAATTGTATTGACATACAGTACACTTCAATTCAAAAAAATAAAAATAAAGCTGGACAAGACCAAAACGTTATGAGTCTTCAAATTTCTTACAACACCAAGAAATGTAATATTAATCCCATTTTAAATATTCTTTGAAGGGTCCAATAATCACAAAATAATATTTTCTCATGAATGAAATTCATTTTTAAATTATAAGAAATATCTCACATTAATTAATGTCCGGATCCATTTACTCTCCAGAATTGTGTATTTTAGTTCTTACTTCCATGATTTAGATATATAATTTATACTAAATTTCATATTTTTGTATTTTTTTTATAACATTGAATTATTGGTTTCTGTTCAAGCACTCCATCTGTTGAGGAACCTACAACTGCAGGTATCCTGGATGCTACTGCGGCATGTGAAATATAGTGTTCAATTAGTATGAGTTTCAACTGTATATTATATATAACTGTATTGTATATTGCATATATAATAAGTAATTACTGTAAGTTGTACTCAACATATAACTGCTCAAAATCTTTAAAGCAATTCTTAAATATATCAACTGCTTTAAAGAGCTGATTGCTAATTTAGCCCAAGCATCCCAATAAAAAAAAACATCCTCCCTGATATTTATAAATTTTGCAGTATCAATTTGTCATATGATTTGGGATAAAAACATAATTGCTTGTCTATTAAAAAACCAAATGTGCCTGGCAACCATCAAGGCTAGAAACAAATGTCTGTATTTAGTATAGCAGGACATTAAAACTTGCCAGGTCTTCAGAGCTATACAAACGTGATCTCAAAAAAAAAAAAAAAAAAACACCCAAAGAGGAGAATTTCAAAAATTTAGACTTTAAAATAAAAGCCCAATGATATAGTTGAAAAAATGGTAAATTAAAACTGCCATAAGGACAAGTTGGACAAAGCATTTGCCTGCCATAGAAATGTTCTCATTGACTTACAGATTTGTGTAATATAACTAATAGGTGTTAACCTTAGAATCCTCAAGATATAATGATATAATCTTCATTTTGATTACATTAGTCTTGCACCAGTGATTTTATGGTTGTTTTGACAATTCAATGTATTTTGATGCATTCTGAGAAATATATACATCTAAGCATTTACAGAGCCTGTACAAATTGTAAATCCCAATATCTCTAGATATAGTAACAGAACCCAAAGGCAGCAAATTATACTTGTTCCCATTTGTGGTATAACCAGAGTATAAACCATACTGTGTTGTTATATGAATTCAACAAACATTCATAATCACATTGCATCATTATGAGGGATAGTCATAATATCCTCAGCACATAAGATCAATTTATATTCAGTGTCAAGCACCACCATACCTAAACAAGTGACAAACCACACTTGTTACTTTAGTTTCAAGATAAGCTGTGGATCCATTTATATCTGTATTAGTATCTCATGAAGTTAATTCTTTTCATCAAAGTTCACTGTCTGTGAATCTAAGAAAATCCCCCAAACTTTATATTTGTTTTCATACAAAACTTTCTCTAATATAGTATACCAATTTCCACAAACATGTTTATAAGCTGGTTCCTTGATCCACACATCATTCTTTTTGGACTTGGCTCTGCTTTTACAACTCATACTGTTAATCCACTGGAAAATTCTAAAAGCACGTATATCAGGTTATAAACACATTTCAGTTCGTGTACAGTTCAGGAAGCAGAAATTTGGTGACACCCAAACAAAATGAATGTCTGTACCATTCCCCAATATACCTCCAAAATCTCTCTAGCTCTGGGGAAAAACCCAGGAATCGCCTTGCTTTTGAAAAGTTGTAGGCAGGCTTTGATGCAGATGGCATGTGAATGTCATGGTCATGCTGATGAAGGCCAAACTGCTCTGAGGACAAAACTCAGCTGATTGCTAAATGGTCCTTGTCACAACTGTGCAGTGTGTTGGCAGTCAAATATTCATTTGATTCTTACCTCTTATGACTACAGGTAGTCCTCGACTACCCAGTTGGGATTGTAACTTCCATCACTAAGCAACCCAATCATTGAGTGGGTTATCACATGACTGCACACTGATTTTAT
The DNA here is from genome assembly GCF_964194415.1 of Vipera berus. Taxonomy (NCBI): domain Eukaryota; kingdom Metazoa; phylum Chordata; class Lepidosauria; order Squamata; family Viperidae; genus Vipera; species Vipera berus. The sequence goes on along the minus strand of NC_138202.1, from coordinate 194,304,219 downwards.
GATGTTTTTGCTGTGGTTGTTAAATAAATCCAACCTTACCTATTGACTATGCTCATCAGAAAGTGACTGGAAAAGTCACAGAGGATGATCATGTGACTCCAGGTGCTGCAACCATGGTAAATAAATGCCAGTTGCCAAAGCACATTAATTGTGATCACATTTTTCAGCACTGTTGTAACTTTGAACAGTTGCTAAACAAATGGTTTTAAGCTGAGGACTACCTATAGTCAGATCTAGCAGAAAGGAATAAACTGGGACACTCCAAGGAGCTTTAGTACTTTTTATGGAGGAAACTATTCCTCTCATTCTCAAAATGCTAGTGGTATAAACTCACTTTAAAAAGCATTTCTAGGTTCCTGAATTTTTAGCCACGTTTATAAACATAATTTTCTTAAATAAAGAGGCAGGTGATGCCTGGACAGATATATTTGGAGGGAGTCTTAAACGCTTTTCAATCCCATTTCAGATGGGTGGGAGGGAAGAGGGAAGACAATGAATGTCTGAGTAACTAGTAATACTACCTTCTATGTCTTTGCTAAATTATACTTTTGCCCTAAATTTTTCTTGCTAAATAAATTTAAAAGATAAAAGAATGGGGGAGGAGTTTGTTTCCTAGAGATGTTGTTGCGAAGCACTACATAGATACTGCCTGTCATAAGAATTCTGTTCCAGTGAATATCATTGGTTTCTCCAGAAGCAGTGACCACTTTCTTAATCAAGTTTACTGACAGGTGAACTGACTCAATCATAATTTATATTTATTTACTATTTACCCATAATACCTTTATACCACTTTCCCATAATAATCACTAAGGTGATACTATAGGACTGTTTGAAGAGAAAGAGCAAGGTAAAGATGAATAAACCTGATGTGACAAACTCTGATAAACGGTCATTTTTAATAATATCTTTTGACTTGTGCGCACCACAATGCATTCACACTGGTGTTATTTTTCATTCACACTGGTGTTATTTTGTAACCTCATCTGTCACACTGTTATCTATAATGTTTATTATATTTATTACACATCCATAATCCTAGTGGGGGAAAAAGAATTACTTAGACACAAACTGCATAGAAAACCATGACTGTAATCTGATCCTCATTTAAAATTAAACCCACAATTAATCCACAAATTAACACATAAACCACAATGATTAGCAAGAGAAAGGATATTTCCAACTTCATTATCAAATCAAAACCTGACTGTATTAAGAAATAATAATTATAATATTATAACTACAATTATAATAATATTATAATTAATATTTCTGCTTATCTTCACCTGATTGGTTAAATATTCAGCTGACCAATGAAATGAATTATATGCTACTTTTTCTGATTAGCTGTGCTTTTTAAAAACTAGCTGATTGATACAGGGCTGTTAGTAGTAATTTTACATATTTATTAAATAGTTATTACTTGCACATCATCATTTGTCCTTATTCCTGCATGTACTTCAGAAATAAAATTGTCACTAATCCTTCAGCATTGGCTATATCACATATAACACTCTGATCTTGTTTTTATTTATGTTTAATTGTTTTTAAGTGTTTTAAGATTGTTTAATTGTTGGTTTTATTGTATGGGACCCCAAATCATTTTGTGTGAGCCAGGCAGTTATATACATTTCATAAGTAAATAAACTATTACATTTCAGCTTTCAATGCTTTGAAAAGCTTACAAATCAAATACAATAAGCTGGCTAACAAAGAAACAGTTTCAAGACATGTTTATGTCCAGCACATTGAAGGCTTTGTTTGAATCATAGGTCTATTTTTCTTTTTAAAATGTGCACCGTTCAATGGTCCCTTTCTCAGAAATCATGGTGACCACACCAGTTCAAGCAACAAGAATCACAGACTCTGCATATTTATTGCAATCGTTACATTATACCTACTTTCCTTTCATGTCACTACCTTGAGTTCTTAAATGAAACAAGGGATATAAAACTAATACAGACATAAATGAATGAAAAATGGGACAAAGTAAGGCTTAAAGTGTTAAATCCTTTTTTTAGATCCAACCATTTCGATCTAACATATTTGAGGATCTTTCCACTGATGAGATCCAGTTGCTTTGAGTATGTGTGTGGTTTGCCACTACCCACCCCTGGATATCTATTTTGATGAATGAAAGGTGTTCTTTGTAACCAAATCCTCTTTTCTTTGGGTAGCAGAAAGAGAAGAACAGACATGGTACTGTATCAGAAAGCAAGGGCAGCAAAACTACATTTCAGATTGTTGGTTATAAACAGATGTTAATTTATTAAACAGGACAATGAGAAGAATGTAGATGGCAATGGTAATTGTCTGTATGGTTCTTGTTATTACCATTTTAAGCAGTCAAATGTCAATGTTCATTGGTTGCAGCATTGGCCCTTATAACAAGGCTTTTTGTACATAACAATCTTACATCTTTGTGTTGTGGATGGAAAAGTATTTAGAGGGACTGTGAGAAAAAGCATCTGAATCAGAGCTAAAGAAGCTCTGCTTTTAATATTAGTATCCCTTTGATGTCCTCTGAATATGCTGAATTATTTGACTGAGATCTTTAACAGGTAATATAGGTGCAAATAAAAATAAATACAAAGAGAAAGAATAAACTGCCAACAGAATTAGATGCTAATTCTAATAGTAAAGTAACCACAATTGCATTTATATACAGGTAGTCTTTGTCTTACAATCCCAATTGAGCTCATAATTTCTGTTGCTAAGTGAAACTTTTGTTACATGAATGTTGTGACCCATTTTATGATCTTTCTTGCCACAGTTGTTAAGTAAATCACTGCAGTTGTTAATTAGTGACACGGTTGTTAATGGTTTCCCCATTGACTTTGCTTGTCAGAAGGTCACAAAAGCTGAACACATGACCTGTGTGACACTGCAACCATCATAAATATGAGTCAGTTGCCAAGAATCTGAATTTTAATCATATGACCATGGAGATGCTGCAAAGGTCATAAGTGTGAAAAATGGTCATAAGTCACTTTATATAACTTTGAATTATAGCTTTGAACTGTCATTAAACTAAGTGCTGTAAGTTGAGGTCTACCAGCACTATTAAAACTTTGTTTTCATGATCTTTTATTGGGTGAAATGGTGCATCATAGGGTACCAATTTTTGAACAAAAGTACCTCAGATGTGTCCAAAATCTGGGGCCCAGGACACCCAAGAGAATGATCCCTTGCATCTCTGTTCTGAATAGCACTTCTTGCATGACAAGAAACCCAAAGCACCCTCCCCACCTGTGACCTCCTGTGCACCACCCCGACCCATGCAACATTTCTCATTAACCCTTTTATACCATCCCTGACCGCACCCCAAGGCTTGCTCCCCTTCTTGGCAGCAGCCACTTACATGTCTGCTGGCCTGGGACTTCAGTTTCCTTCTGCAGAAATTTGAGGGAGGGAGGGAGGAAGGAAGGAAGGAAGGATTTCTGATGCTCCTTGCCAGCTTTTTACAAGGAAACTCTATTTGGAAGTTGGCAGGAAATCAGAAGTTGCTCCCGCTCCCATTTTTATTTTATTTTTTTGCCCACCCATGGCCATTCTGTTTTTCTGTTTAGGTAAGGAAATATATTTGGAATGATGACCCAATGGAGCATTAGTTGTCTAGTTTACTATAATATTCCCTTTCACTTTAGGGGTAAAGTGAAATACCTGTATCACATTTCCAGTTTGTGATACAGGTATCTCACACTCATAATGCATGAGAGAAATGAGGCACCAAATCCAAAATACAGGGGATAACTTGAAATATCCCATAAAGCTTTGTCATATCTTTAGAAGCTTCTTTAGTATTGGTTGCTTCACAAGTATCTGAAAATAATTGTCCAATTATCCTGCTACAAACTATTCTTTTCTTTCTTACCTTGAACACTGCTGCTTGCCTGTTGATTTAATTTTTTTCTGTTAAAAGTTGTTATCATGCAGAAGGCAATTCTCTGACTGTTTCTTCTATCATCATTCACTTTTTGCCAGCTGGCATACAGCTGGCAAAATTATTCATTCTTTCTCTTATCATGTCCATGTAACAACCTTGTGTTAGCTGTCTATACAAGTTTTTAGTTCTGAGAACCAGCACAAATTTCTCTCCCTTGCCATGTCTCTGCACCCTTTTCTTACTAATGTAATAAGTCTATTGGGAGTGACTTTCACGTGTTTCCCAGTTTCAGTTATCTTAAGGTCTCCTGCTCACTGAACAGCTCTGCTCTCTCTTCCTTGCTTCTCGTTATCATGTATTGTGAACTGCTTTAGAGAACATCTCCACACCTCCATCTCATTTATTTCCTCAAAGTTTCTTCTCAAAATTCACTCTCCCCAGGAATCATCTTGATAACTCCCTCATTCAACATCCCATTATTTTCTTCAAATTCTTCCCTTTCACTCCCTTTCTCCTGTTCATTTATATGGGAGCCGGGATGTTACAGTATATTATAAATCTCCTGGGACTGAGGCCTATGTACAACACAGACTGGTGCTAGATAAATCAAGACAAACTCCCATGTGTTTTAATTTTTTTAAAAAACAATCGCTTGGAATTCAAAGCTGGTTTTTAATGCTACAGATTTATCCCTTCTCTTAGCCAGGAAGCATTATCCCGCTGTTTTGGCTTATGAGATATTAATTTGCCAGCCATTGGAAAGAATAAGCAAGGTGTGGCTGGAAATGCATATGAAGGCCCATCATTTCCTTAGGGATGACTGAAGATGCCAAGCAGATGGCATCAGCTTCACTGCCCTTCACTCGGAGGGGAGAGGAAAAGTCAGGCAAGGAGCTACTTTCAGCTACTTTCTACTTTGCTATAAAGAATTACACTTTTTCTTTCTTTTCTGAACAAAGACCACTACAACAATATATATGTGTATGTGTATGTGTGTATGTGTGTGTGTATGTGTGTGTGCGTGTGTATACACACACAGTATGTATATATACATACATGTGTGAGTGTGTGTGTATTTTTTTGGCTTGCTAACAAAGAATAAAGGGAGACCGATATGATCATTTCAAACTTATTTGTTCTCATCAGTCAGCCATACCCTTCTGAGATTCGAACCTGGTCCGACTGCATCTTAAGCAGTTGTTTTAACCCCTAGGCCACAGGCGCTCTCTCTCTCTCTCTCTCTCTCTCTCTCTCTCTCTCTCTCTCTCTCTCTCTCTCTCTCTCTCTCTCTCTCTCTCTCTCTCTCTCTCTCTCTCTCTCTCTCTCTCTCTCTCTCTCTCTCTCTCTCTCTCTCTTGTTAGCTGAGAAGCAAGGGAGATATGTGTTAAATGTTTGTTAAGTATTTAGAATGCACTTGCTTAGGTCCCAAACACGGGACAAATCTTGTTTCCTGTTTCAGCCTAACCCAAGGCCATCTACAGGCAGTAGCCACAGCAGTGGCAGCTCATATTTGTGTAAATTTTTTGGCGTGCTAACAAAGAATAAAGGGAGACCTCATATATATATATATATATATATATATATATATATATATATATATATATATATATATATATATATATATATATATATATATATATATATATATCTTCCCTTGCAGAAAAAAGCTAACAAAAGTGAGAGAGACCTTGTGGCTTAGAGGCAAATAACACTGCCTAGTATGCAATTAGCCCAGGTTCGAATCTCAGAAGGGTATAGCTGACTGATGAAGACTAAAGAGTCAGAAATGCATCTCAGTTTCCCTTTAAATTCTTTGTTAGTAATTTACACACACACACACACACACACACACACACACACACACACACACACACACACACACACACACATATATATATATATATATATATATATATATATATATATATATATATATATATATATATATATATACATTGCTCAAAAAATAAAGGGAACACAAAATTAGACATCCTACTATTAAATACAGTACATTGTGTTAAGTGTTCCCTTTATTTTTTTGAGCAGTATATATACACACACACACACACACACACATAAAAGCAAAGGATGCAAGGTATTTCTGCACCCAACTAAAACTAGTTATTTCTTTTGAAGATATAACTACGTATTGTGAGTTAGAATGTGGTACAGATATAACAACTCAAAACTGAATATCCCTATATCTTCAACCATATGTAATAAATGTTCTGTATAAGAAGTCCTTGAGTTACGACTAGTTGACTAGTGACTGTTCAAACATATGATGGACTTCCCCAGGAGTACTTGGTTTCAAACTTCCAATGGCTGCTGGCCCTTGTAGTCACATGACCACATGTCAGGTGCTCAGCAACCACCCTGCTTTTACAGCTGTTTCCAGTTGCATGATATTGTATGATGTTTTGTCAAAACCCAGCATATATTTCTGGTTTTTTGGCAAAACCAGCCCATAGTGAACAATGGGTTTACTTAATGACCACAGCATTCGTCTCACACCTGTGGCAGTTGCTTTGCAACTGCGGGATTCACTTAATGACCCCTTTACAGCTGTCATGTCTTATGACCATGATGGGCAAGTTCCATTACAGTCATAAGTCAAGGACTACCTGTAACTCAAACTGGGAAATATTTTTCAGCATCAGTGAAAATTGTGGATAAATACAAATGTTAAACCTCTTTCCAGTTAAATTATAAATGATTAAGCCATATTGGAAATGGTGTAAAGCAAATCTAATATTTCTGACTTTACTTGAAAACATGCTTTCAATTGATTTTAAGTTTTCTCCAAGGATGGCTACTTCAATTAAAGTTATGTGGTGCCAGGCAACTCTTGAGACTGTGGAAATAGATTTGGAGAAATGTGTAATAAATTGCAAGTGTTTTATTAGTAGGTTCATGTGAAAATCCTATATATTTTGTACACCTCTGCTCTCTTATAATACTTGGCTATCTTCTGAGATACAAAAGTATTCAGCAGTTATTCTTAAAATTTAATTAGAAATTCTGCTAATATCATCATACACATTTATAAAGTTAAAGATGCCCAAGGACATGTCCATACAGTCTTCTTAACAAGTGCATAGGACTTGTTTACCACTGCCTTTTTTCGTGTATATTGCTTGACTTTCTCATCCAATCTTTTGCTGCAGGACTCTATTATTCTTCCATCCAAACACTAACCCATCCCCACTCTGCTTAACTCCAAAACATAGCCATCTGCTGAGACAAAAGTCCACAAGCAACACTGATGTGTACCTTACATGTAAAGTGAAACTTTTCTGAATAAATCGGAACAACAGTTATATGTGGCAAGATGAAGTGAAAATGCAATTGAGTTCCAAGGAAGTGAAATACAGTTTCAAGGTGGAAGAATGGAGAGAGGTATGCCACATTTGAAAGTATTTGAAAACAACAACAACCCCGCATATTATTTATTTAGAAGCAGAAAGTTGGTGGAAGAGGAAAAAAGTTGACCTAGTCTGTTGGGAAGATTTTATTTAGGACAAGCACCAAGAATCGTGTCACCCCTATCTTAAATGGAGCAGTCTGTTAGCCATTTTAGGATTCTGACATAATGCATTCTTCTGAAAAAGTAGGGCTATTACATTGACTAGATTAAAATGTTTACTTTCTAAGTAATTTTATGGTGTTCAATACATTATGCAGATTTCACCCATCTTCTTCAAAGTTATGTTAGGCAGTCTTAAAAAGTTAGAATGTTAATATGATTGTACATGTAGACCAATTCAAAATCTGTCTTCATAAAAAACAGTGATTCTTCAAAATTTACACATAGAATGAAGGAGCAGTAGAAAATGTTGGAGTAACTACTTTTTTATATCTCCTTTGCTAAATTAGGTTTGGCATATTTTTTTTTCTCTGTTTTGGAACTTTGGATCAAGAAATACAGAGAGGAGGTTGTTCTTTTTTCAGTAATCAATTTAGCTTCATTTTTTCCCCAGGAATGTACTGTATTTCTGCTTTTCCCATAACATTCTGCTTGGATTTAGAGATCAAAATTATCTTCTGCCACTTTTTGTCCCTAATGATAGATTAATTCATTAATTTTAACTGTTAGATTTGAACTACAGAGCCAGAGCTGTATTAAATCTTCATCATGGACCAGACTGGATCACTGGGTGACTTAAATGGTCCTTTTCTCTCAGCCCAACTGGTGGGAGAAAATTAAAAATGATGTATATTGTCTTTGCAACTTATAAAGCAGACTATAAATGCAATGAACAAGCAAATAAATACCCAATGGAAGTATACAGAATTTGCTTATTATGTAGCTGGTTCAGATCCCTTTCCTATTCTTTTGATATATCTGTATACTTTTCAGTTCTTTATAGTTTTTCCCCTTTTTTCTCATGTTTATTATATCACTAATGTAATACGAATTTTCACAAAATTATTCATTCTCCTTCTAAATAGATAACACACTTGAAAATATGACTGACTGATTATGTAATTTTTTAGTTAATTCAATTAATGTAATGGTCTTTCTCTCCTCTAAAACATAGCTCTAAATGTTAGGAATATAGCCCAGATGGTCTTTTTTTTCATGCTAAAAGATAAAGTTTCAAAAAATGGGCTTACCTTCTTTTTAAACGTTTACAGAAATAGGTTGATCTTTTTTGCCGGAACATCACAGTTTGAAATAAATGTATATTCACCCACATTAATATCAATATGCTTCAATACATATTAATATGCTTTAATACATATTATAGCAAACACTATTAGTGCAGGGGACTAAGAGAACAAAACAAAAAGAATATAAATAACCATCAAAAAGCTAGAGCATTTAACTCTTCTAGGAGTCTTCCTGATATGCTGAAAGTGCTGTGCAGCAGTTATCCACCAAGAAACCAAATTAGCATTAATTATATTGTGGCTTGCTGTTGTGCAATCAATGTGACTTCACCAAAGGAAACTGGTGTTGATGTCACTAGGTGGCATAGTTCTGACACATTTACAGATCATTACCTAATGCTAATAACATTTCGCAGCCAGCCTGGCTAGGGAAGGAGGGAGTCCTTTTAATGTTACTCGGCTGCCTAGGATCTCTGGGTGAGAGCTGCATCTCAGTTCCCAAAGGGTATGGACTGGAAGCAGGGTTTTATCATTAGGCCTTGAAATTGAACAACAACAAACAGCCTGCACCTTGCAGAATGATGCTTAAATGCGGCAAGACAACCGTAGGGAGGACGCCAGGACCTTGATCTGGGAAATAATGATCCAGCCAACTAACAAATACTTTTAAATTTGTAAACTATTATTCTTAATTTGGACTGATCTACCTTATCTGGGTTGCAAACCTCTGGATGATCACCAGAGGGCAGTAAAGAGATACAGAAACATCACCTTATTCATTCATTCATTTATTTATTTTATTAAATTTCTATACCGCCCTTCTCCTGAAGGCCTCAGGGCAGTGTACATGGCAATAAAATGCAACATACAAAAATTAAAAAGAAAATTAAATTAATTAGCCCTAACAATAAATAGTTAAAATAAACCCAAACCCTTAGTCCAGGCTGGCCTGTTCAAACAACCAAGTCTTCAGGTCACGGCAGAAAGAGCGAAGGTCGGGAGCCGTCCGGAGCTCAACAGGCAGTTGATTCCAAAGGGCTGGTGTGCCCACAGAGAATGCTCTCCCCCTGGGGGCCGCCAGCCAGCAATCCCTGACCGACGGCACCCTGAGGAGGCCTGCTCTGTGGGAGCGCACAGGACGAAGGGAAGTTGACGCCGGCAGCAGGTGCTCCCGTAAGTAGTCCAGACCCATGCCATTTAGGGCTTTATAGGTCATCACCAGCACCTTGAATCTCACCCGGAGGGAAACTGGAAGCCAATGCAGCTCGCGGAGGAGAGGTGTTACATGGGAGTATCGGGAAACCCCCATCACAACTCGCGTGGCCGCATTCTGCACCAGTTGAAGCCTCCGAGTGGTCCTCAAGCGCAGCCCCATGTAGAGAGCATTGCAGTAGTCTATCCGAGAGGTCATGAGTGCATGAGTGACTGTACGCAGGGCATCCAGGTCCAGATAGGGCCGCAACTGGCGCACCAGGCGAACCTGGGCAAAAGCCCCCCTGGCCACAGCTCCTACATGGTCTTCCAAACTGAGCTGTGAGTCAAGGAGGATACCCAAGTTGCGAGCCCTATCTATGGGGGGGTAACACCTCACCTCCCCATAGTTAAAGATGGAATAAACTGAATTTTCTGAGATGCCGGTACGTACAACCACTCAGTCTTGTCGGGATTAAACCGAAGCCTGTTCCTCCCCATCCAGACCCGGACCGCCTCCAGGCAACGGGACATCACATCGCGGGCATCACTGGGGTGGTTTGGGGTAGAGATAAAAAGCTGGGTATCATCAGCATACTTCATAACCCCACTCCAAAACCATGAATGATCTTTCCCAACGGCTTCATATAGATGTTGAACAGGAGAGGCGAGAGGACCAACCCCTGAGGAAGTCCACAAATGAGAGGCCTCAAGGCTGACCTCTGCCCTCCTGCCAACACCGATTGTGAACGACCCAGGAGGTAGGAGGAGAACCACTGCAAGACAGTGCCACCCACTCCCAACCCCCTGAGGCGCCGCAGTAAGATACCATGGCCGATGGTATCAAAAGCCACTGAGAGATCTAATAGGACTAGGACAGAGGAACAACCCCTGTCCCGAGCCCGCCAGAGATCATTCACCAGCGCGACCAATGCCGTCTCCGTGCTGTACCCGGGCCTAAAGCCTGATTGGTACAGGTCCAGGTAATCAGCTTCCTCCAGGAACAGAGGGAGCTGATGCGCCACCATGCTCTCAACAACCTTCGCAAGAAAGCGAAGGTTGGAGACTGGACGGTAGTTGTTCAAAATAGCCGGGTCCAGGGCAGGCTTCTTGAGGAGGGGCCTCACCACCGCCTCCTTCAAGGCGGCAGGAAAGCTACCTTCCCTCAAAGAAGCAGTTATTACTGCCTGTAGCCAGCCTTGTGTCCCCTCCCAAGCCACATACACCAGCCAGGAGGGGCACGGGTCCAATAAACACGTGGTGGAACTCAGCCTCCCCATGATCCTGTCCACATCTTCTGGAGTTACAGGGTCAAACTCTTCCCAGATAACATCACCAAGACCACTCGTGTCTCCTCCGTCAGACTCTGCCCAGTCGGAGTCCAGACCGGCCCAAATCCGAGTGATTTTGTCTGCCAGATGTTGGCTAAACTCCTCAGCACGACCCTGCAAGGGCTCCCCCCTCACCTCCTGATTAAGGAGGGAGCGGGTCACCCTAAACAGGGCGGCCAGGCGATTATCTGCGGATGCGATGAGGGCAGCGAAGTGGTTAGACTTTGCCGTCCTCATCGCTGCGAGATAAGACCTGGTGAAGGTTCTTAATCACGATCAGTCAGATTCAGACCGGCTGGATCTCCAACAACTCTCTAGGCCCTGTCTCCAACGCTTCATCTCCCGGAGCTCCGCAGAAAACCACGGAGCCCACTGGGATCTGCACTGGTTCAGGGGCCGCATGGGCACAATGTGGTCAAGTGCCTCCATGGCTGCCCTTTCCCAGGCTTCCACCAAGGCATTGGCTGGGCTGTGAGCGAAGGCAGCAGGTGGGGACCCAAGCACCACCTGAAACCGCTCTGGGACCATTAGGCGCCTAGGGCGGAACCATCTGGTCGGTTCCATGGCCCGATGATGGGGGGGTGGTGAAACGGAAGGCCAGCCGCAGGAGATGATGATCGGTCCATGACAGGGGCATAATAGTTGGAAATCCCCCACCCAGATCATCTAACCACTGTCCAGATAAAAAAACAAGATCGAGCGTGAGACCCCCCCCCCTAAATTTATACTGGAGGCTCCTATCCCTGCCCAACCATCTCTCAGGGTCCCAACAATTGGGCCCGTCATCAAGAGGAGAAGTAAAAAAGAAGGCGGGTCGCAGCCAGGAAGGGGGGGCACCCCTGAGAGCGTATAAATCCATGCTAGAATAAGATAGGTGAGCCATAATTGTCCATGTGAGTCCAGCAAAGGCAGTCCCATGATCGATAAAGATGGTCCAGAATCAGAAGGTAGATAGACATCCAGTCCGCCAAACCAGCTCCACTCTCACTTGAGCTGGATAACCTCTGAAGCAGGTCGGCCACCGTCCTCTCACGACCATAACAGGCCTGATCGGGGAAGTGGAATGGAGTAAACGTCCAGGGGAAGAGATACCCCCCATAGAACTCTCACCTCCAGGGAGGGTAGCGATGGTAGTGATGGTACATCTGAGCCACCCTCTCACAGTGACTCAGCTCCCGGGTCCTTCAGAGTCCTTTGGGGTCACGGAAGACAGAGGCACTAAGCAATTGTCCAATGGCATAAAAGCCTTCTGATAACATAATAGACAAGATGTCCTGGCTGCAAAAAGTCCTTCTCCGTAGCAGGAAAGGGTCAGGCAACAAGCGGGTCCAACACCGTCTAACGGAATACAACAGGCCTGAGTCCAGCATAACACGCCACACCAAGGGGAGCCATGGAAAACCATAGCTCCAAAACGCAATTGGCAGGCTAATGTTAGCCTAAACAGGCCAGCACTCAGCCCGCCTGACCACGCATCCATGGTTACCTTAGGGCAGGTGGGGGAAAAATTAAAATCAAAATCCTCACGAATCTTCCGCAGGCCACAAACTTGGTCTGACTGGCTTCACAGAATGCGGGCGATGCGAAGATGCATTCTGGTGCCAGTAGAGTTATGATGGTTGAGTTTGAAGTCAACTACAGCCTTTGTCCAGCCATAAACCTTTTGATGTTCAGGAGCAGAATACCCCAAACTCGTAACAAGCAGGTCTATAAAGCTGAATCTGTTACAACAGTCATAGGTTTAAACACAGTTTCTACTATAAATGTCTTCATGGATTTTAGGAATGTCATATGTCACTTGTGGGGCTGATCTATTAGAAATCCATAATGTCACTCCCTGCAGATATTTGGGACTATCATTCCCACATTTCCTCTCCATGATCCATGTTAGTAGATGCTGGCAGGAATTAAAGTTCAAAACTTTAGGATGGGACAAGATTTCCTCCCCCCTCATTAGAAACCCATCTTCCTTAATCCCTAGTACTTGGGCTGAGCTTCTTATATATATGCTCTTAAAATGTTGGCTATTTTAGTTAATGTGACTCATATAGCATTCACACTTCTTTTTTCAAACTGGTGCAAGCATTTTTTTAAAAAATCTCTAGCTGGTTTAGTAGCACAGATGTGCTGTGCCGAGGTTTATATAATAATAATAATAAGTTGGAAGGGACCTTGGAGGTCATCTAGTCCAACCCCCTGCTAAGGCAGGAAACCCTATACCATTTCAGACAAATGGCTGTCCAGTCTCTTCTTAAAAATTTCCAGTGTTGGAGCATTCACCACTTCTGGAGGCAGGTTGTTCCACTGGTTAGCTGTTCTAACTGTCAGGAAGTTTCTCCTTAGTTCTAGGTTGCTTCTCTCCTTGAAAATATAAGATCCAATTTACTTCTCCCAAACAATTTCTGAAGCATGCCCAGCTGTAGAAAATGCTCCCTCTGTTGCATTGCTATATAGTTCTTTAATTGAGGGGGTCCTTGGTGCTCTCTGAGCTTAGTTGTTTTCTTGCAGAGGTTTCATTACCCAAAACTAGATAACATCACCGCTGAGTATGCACTGATGATGTTACCTAGTTTGGTGGATGAAAATCTGCATGAACCAAGCTCAGAGAGCACCAAGGACCTTTCATTTCAGTCCCGAGCTACAAATATTCTCCTCTATCAGTTTTTTTTAACTATATTTGCTGAACTGAGTTGTGCTGTCTTGTCTTTTTTGAAAAAAGCAAAAACAATTGGGAATGGAAGAATGATAAATGGGGTATCTTACATTATTAGATGGGGAGGGTTTTTCTCCCCTTATTTTGAGATTTAAGATCTGCCATTGATGAGGGCACAACAAAAACTCAGGTCAGCGCACTGACATAAGCCAAACATACATACAGTTGAAGATCGCAGCACTCTCTTATCACATTCTGCTAGTCCTCCGCTCTGATTTGCTTCTCCTTAGTAGAAATTAATGAGGGAGATACTTGGAAGAGGAGTTAGCTTAAAAACAGTTGTCTTACCCAGGACCTATTACAGCAAACTCCTCTGCCTCTGCGGTGAGTGGGGTTTCCTTCGCTGTCTTCCTTGATTGTTTCATTTATATGGCACGTTAGGCAGCCACAGAGTTTGGTTATTGCCTTTCCTCCGTGGTGGATATTTTTTTTCCCCGCCTCAGCTCAACCCCCTCAGGGCAGTTCATCCCCACCCACAGCTGGTGACAGGAGGAGCAATTCTTCCTCTTTCTCCCTCCATCTTGGGTTCAATACTCAGAACTGAGTGGCAAGAAGATTAACAGCTACACAATTAAGCGGGAAGCGCTGTCTCAATTTCTAAATTGCTCCAGCCTTTAATAAGAGAGAGCAAAGGATGGCAATGAAGAAAGGAAAAAAAAAACACTCCTAAACTTGGAGCATCCTCTGGAAGCTCATGTTCTATTTCATCAAATGTTAAATTAGTTTATCCTCTTCTCCCCTTCCCCACCCTTTTGCTTTCTTTCTCTTGTTCTTTCCTAAGTACTTTTTCTTGTTTAATGCCAATCTTTCTGTGCTCAGAAAGGATCCTTTAATCAAATTGCAATGGGAATCCATTTAAGAGGGAAAGACAAGTGGGCTAAACTTTATACATCAGGAAATCTCAACCTAGGGCTGTTTTGGGGAGAGTTAACTCAGAAACTTTTTTTTAAAAAATCATCAGTTATTTCTGAGTATTTTCTATTAATCTTTTCACAAAACCTGTTGAGGAGATGGAAGAAGCCAAGGAAGGAGGTTTATAACATGAAGACAGAACAGCAAGATACGGGCTTTTCCATGTACACACATGTAATCTATCAGCTCAAGCACTTATGCACACAATGGCTGCATGTTAAAAGTACAGCAAACACAAGATATGTGCAGATGTTTCCATAGGCCTTGATTGTCTCTGCCCCATTTCTGTTTGCCATATTTTTCCCTGCATCTCTGGAGACATTTGTATAATAGTGATCCTAAGCTCAAGTCTGAAGATCAGACAGGATTGCTGCAAAAGACCAAAGAGAAAAAGATATTAGATTATCTTCAGACATTCAATCTTACATGGAGGCTTTCAGGCCAACAACTCAAATAAATATGAAATCACAAAGGTAGTTCTGCTGGAACTACATTTGAATCCTTTAATCTCTCCATCTTGATGTAGCAGAGAATGCTGGGTTTTTTTCTTCAGTTGAAATACCTGCCCTTTGTTTCAACTGGGGCAAGTTTTAAAATTCCAATTAGTTTTTATTTCTTTGGCTACAATTAGTTCAAAAACCTATTATTTCTGAAGAAAATAATTTGGGTGTAGTAGCCTTATTTGAAAATTAGGATAATTTAAGGAAGATAATTAGTCCTAACGTTTCATTAATGATGTCCCCTATTTTTAATTCTAAAATTTAAATTCAGTAGTAATTAGGAAACTTGCATACATTATCATTTAGATTTCAGAGAGCTTGAAAGGTTTAATGAGAAAAGTATGTGTCTGTGCAAAACTGAAATAAAAATTGGCTATTTTTTAATCATTGGAAGCTATTTTGGAATGTATGGATTAAAGATATAAAAGTAATAAAATACCAAATGAAATGGACAAAATGATGGTGAACATGGTACTAATTATGTTTAGTATAATACATCAATAAAACTATGTATAATGGGTATTATGTATTATGGGTGACATAAAATATAATAATTACATGCTTAATGAATGGAATTTACTTGTTTAATGTATGGAATTCACTATTTATAAAATAAGATTTTTATTTCATTATATTTGTTTGCTATATTTTACCCTACCTCTTCAAGGAGGTTTTAGGAGGACTGTACTGCATTCCTCCCATTCCCCCCCCACAACAACAGCCCTATGGGGGAGGGGAGGGAGGAGAGAAAGAGAGAGAGACCAAAGTTTACAGAGGGAACTTGAACCTGGATCTTCCAGAGACCAGGCCAGGCCAGCATTTTAATCACAAACATAATTAGTTATGGCATACTGTATACGGAATGGGCAGCCATAATAAATATAATGAAATAAATACATTTTAAAAACCCATTCAAATTTTTCCATATATTTTAATGGATATTAAATGACTCTGGTCACTCAAATGCTTCAAGGTTTCCCATAAGCTAAACAACAGAGACATTAATGTAATTGATTAATGTGCCAATATAGAAGAGCTCAGAATGATAATCTGCTTTATGGATAAGGAGTTCCAAGTTAAATCTCAGATTTCTCGATAAGTCTTGGAAAGCCAAAACTAGTAATCAAGTCGACAGTTTTGAACTAGAAGCACTTCTATTTCTTAGTGTCCCATGTTTGTTTACTCACTTTTCTCCTAGCCCCAAATGCCGCTTGGGGGTGTGTGTGTGAAAGCCCTAATAAGCAGGCATATACATAGAATGAAGGCTACTGCTAAGTTTGTAAGCCGCCCTGAGTCTTCGGAGAAGGGCGGGATATAAATGGAATTAAAAATAAATATTAAGGCAGGAGTAATTAAATGCCTTTGGATAAGTAGTGCTAGGAACAGTCCCTCTGAAAGCATTTTCTTGGTTATTTTTTAGCAGAGCTGCTGTAGCTCATACAATATCTATTAAATGAGGAAGTTTCCAAGTATCCAGCCCTCATCTGAAACTCTGAAGAGCTGCTGCCAGAGTAGAAAGGGTGGCCAAGAAGGATAAGTAGTCTCAGAGCCAAGACTTGACTGAGTAAAATCATGGGATGGGATAAAAATGGGATAAGGACAGTCTTTTTAAAATTAGATCCCATATGAAAATGAGGGGAAGTTTTTAAGAGTTCTCATTTCTGGAGTTATAGGGTCTGGATTACAAACATCCAAATGACTACTAGTTGGCAGCAAAGTGTTATCACCTAGTGATCATCTTAAGTTTTGCATTTGTTCTAATATTTCCCACACATACTTCAAAATCCTCTATTTAGAAATTCATCCTGTCTTTAGTTATTCTAGTAAGCAAGATCAGGGGAGGTGGCATAGGATTTATGAAGTTATCATAGCCTTCCTCCCACTTGTCACTTCTATCGTGGCAGTTTGCATGGACAGCTGGGATCTTTAGTATTGGGAACTATTTAGTATCTGAGCTATTACTGCCCTAGGGAGTGCCTTTCCAACTCCATTGGGTTTAAACTTGAAACAAGGTAAAAGTTACATTACCTTGCTGGGCCCAAATAAAAAGATAATCTAACAGTGTTCCGCGTGATGAATAAGTCATCTTTAATTAGTAATTATTTGTTAGCAGAAAGCCAACATAATAATCATGACAATATCAGAGTTTTTTTAGACGTTTGTATTATCTAGGGCAGGACCTTAGCTGCAGCTCAATCTTAGTTTAAAGGGCCCACAGCCCCACCTCGTTTCAGGTGTTTAAATAAAAGTAATTGCCCTTCCCTTAGGATGGTTTGAATTGGATTAAGATACATGCCTTTTGGGGGTGGAAGGGGAAGGCTTAAAATTAATTAATCAGATCAGATAGCTCAAAAATAAAACAAAATAAAAACTACTTTTAAAATTCACTGATGTAGGTGAATGCATATGTAGCCGGGGAACCACTTTGTTCCATATTGATTCTCCCCCCCCCCCCAGATAGAGAACCCATGTCTTAGAGGTCGAGGAAGAATAGCATTCAGTCTGATCTCTTTTGAATGACAAAAAGATGGCAAGGGGCAGACATCAGCAAGAACCAATCAAGGAGCTTTTTTTTTTCTTTTCCCCTCCCCAGGTTGGAGCCAGCCTCTCTCTCACCGCTGAGCTTTTGTCCTCTTTGCCAGAAGCCTGCCTGCCTGCAGGCAATATCCAGCTTTCTAATAAAGCATCCCCTTTGTCAGTGACAGCAATGATTATCTCCTGCAGCTGCCCAGGGTGTTGCATTTTGTAACACAATTTGGCCTCCTTTGGCCCCTGCTTAGTCCTATTTAAAGTCCTGCAGGGGTTCACTGTTTGATCTCTAATTGATATAATTGACTGGGAATAATCAGAGTGGCATTATAGATTTTTATTGATAGTTAATTTTCCTTCCTCCATTGTTTCATCAAGGAGGCTATAACCTAATTTACTGCTGCCCCAATGGGGATCCATCATTGCCCTTTTTTTTGGCAAAGGCTGTTGGCAACTTGTCACCCAAGAATCAGAAAGAGCTGTTAAACCTCCAGTGCCTACCATTACTTAGCAGCAATTTAGAGACCTAATGGGCATTATAAATTACAATAAATAGCTACATATAAAATACAGTTGTTCAGCAAGGTAGTGTCATGTTATTAAACAAACCAATAGGGTGTTTACTTGGTTTCATATGTTATTTCCTATTTACCCACATGGAGTGATTCTGAATACTGGATAAGGCTGACTGATTAATAAAAGAAAGAGTCTCTTGCCTAGACTGAACTGTAAGAAAAATACCTAATAGATCTTGAAAAGAGAAGAAGGCCAACCATGCTTTATTTGCTCTACGAGCAAGGCCTCCAAATATTCTAACACAGGGTTGTCAAACTGCTGGCCGACAGGCCGGATGCATCACGACAAAACCTCACCCACCCCATTGCCGGCAATGGGGAAAAAGTTCTGATACGTTGCACGACATCACATGACGTCGCGAGTTTGACATATCTGCTCTAACAGAAAACAACAGCCCTAGTGTCGCTTCAAACATTTGATATAACTAGTCAGCAAAGGAGAAGCTTCTGGATTTATAATAAGAATAAAGCAAAATAAATACAGTGGCATATAATACATCTCTCAAGGGTTCTCCTTAACCCTTCTCAAACCCCAACTTATTTCAGGGTAATACTGTGACAAAGTCACAAACCTTTCAGTCAAGGGCAATGCAGTGTTTAGGGAGGAGGAGGAGGAGGATTACAGCTTGCCAAACACTAAAAAAATTCTGGTAGAAGAGAATATTTGTAGCTCAGGATTGAACTGTGGGTTCTTTGGTGCTCTCTGAGCTTGGTTCTTTTCTTGCACACCTTTCATTTCCAAAGTAGGTATCATCATCATGCCATAAAATTGGTCAAGAAAGGCATTGTCCTAATATACATTTGGAAAACTTTATCACTTAGAGATAAAGTTCCCTCATTCATTCAATAAATATTTAGTTTATTCTATGTATGAAATGTATACACATCTATTCCAACAGATTGTACATGCTTTACACATTCTTCTGATTTAAGCTTCCGTCAACCCTGTTTAGCAATAACAGAAACAATTAAAAATCCACTCAAGGCCATTTTCAAAGAGCAGAAGAGTTGTTCTATAGATAGGATTGGCCTGTGCAAAGTGGCAAGTTCAAGCTTCAGATATCATTAGCTGGGCTACTTTTACCAGACCTGATAACAAATTTGTTTATATACACATTTTCCTTCCCATAGGTGGGGGGAGAAAGGGGGGGCTGTTTGTTGATTGCCAGGGAACTGTGAGCATTAACAGATGGATCTATTGTTATTTAACAAATGATGGCAGTTACAGATGGCTGCAGAAAAGCACATTGGAAGGGACTTCAGTCCATTCTAACAGGTCTTGCAGTTCTGATGGCTGCCTCTTGTTAATGGAAGAGCAGAAGCAAGCAGATGTGGAGGATAAAGAGAAAACAGAACCGGAATCACCAATTTTGCTAGGAATAAGTCGAGGGAGATTACAAGACAGATGTATAATTCTCCACAGTCCCTAAAGTCTCTTGCGAAAATGTGGAAATGAACTAATTTATTAGTGAAATCACATCAGGGCCAGTAATTTCATGTTAGTGAATTTACATGTAATAACATTAGATTTCCATCCCTGCATATCATCACAGCTCAGCCCTCCCGGATGATGAATGAGCTGCCTAAAGAAAGATGATGGTTTGATTGTTTTCACAGCAAACAGAGCAGCATTTTAATTTCTTGCTTCTGTGTTTATTGCTTATTTGGGCCCTTGCTTAGCTTGTAAAAGCTCAGGTAAGTGGAAATGAATAAATGTAATTACTGCGGGTGACAGTGGTAATCTGTGTGGGTTTTTCATACTGGCTTTGCCAGCATTAATCTAATCAGAGGAGAAGATATGTCACTGCACCGAAGCACTGAAAGAAAACAGAAGCCCTGAGCCCCACATCGGCTGAAACAGGAGATTTGACACTGGCAAACAGTGGAATAACATGGCATGAGCCTATGCACACCCAATGCATTGTGCTAGAAGCCTTGATCTCCACACCACAATGGCTTTCTTCACTCTGTACAAGCAGGATAAACTTGTATTAGTCAAAGCTCTGAGCTTTGGTTCTCTTTGGGTATTGTGCAAATCCAGAAATGAACTACTTATTTCCAGGGGGAGTAGTGACTTTTTGTTGGAATAACCTCAATACAAAAAGGGCGATTAGGAATAGAAAGAAACTTCCTCTATTGATGGAGGTTCTCCAGTGCAGTTGAGGACCCGTGGAGAAAAATGCCAAGAAAGAACTAACATGTTCTTCACTTCTCTAGGCATGAATAGAATGTCAGTCCATGCGATACCAGAAAGAGTCTAATAGCATCTTCTTGGACTAATACATTAAAGGCATAAGCTTTCATGAACTACAGCCTATTTCATCAAATGCATACAATGGCTAAACAAACAAACAAAAAAAGGGGCAAAGGAGTCCCTATGGATTTTATTCCACTAGTTGTTTCCAACTATAGGGGGTAGTCCTCATCTCCATTTCAAGGCCATTGAGCCAGCGCTGTCCGAAGACATTTCTATGGTCATGACATCACGGAGCACTGTTACCTTCCCACCAAAGTGGTACCTATTTGTCTACTTGTTTTCAAACTGCTAGGTTGGCAGGAGAAAGCAACGGGAGCTCACCCTGTCACGTGGTGCTCAGGTCTTAAACCTGGCCTGCTGGCTTTCCAGCTGACATGCCCAGCATCTTAACCACTGAGCCGTGCTGCCTGGCTAAACTAAGGTGGAATTTAAATTGCCTGAAGTGAAGCTATAGCTTATGAGAGCTTATGCCTTTTAATAAAATGTGTTAGTTTAAAAAGATGCTATTGCATTCCTTAAGATTTTTGGCTACCGTAGATTAACAGTTCTCCTCCTATAACAGTACCAAGAGGGGGCTCTAAACTGACTCAAGTTAGATTTTATTTTCCCAGAACAACAGTATTCACAGCTACAGATCTACTGGTATTTAACCTGTTAATGTTTATTCATGACTGAACCTTTAATCAAGTGTTTTATAAAGGAAGAGATGGGAATTCACCACATCCCATATTCAGTACAGGATTTCCTGATTATGTTTTCTCTGTTTTTAATTACGTTTTGAATAGCGTGTGTTGAAAAATGGGGGAGGGCCCAACTGCTTTAGAAGGTTTTTTGCAATGATTGTCAGAAAATGATTGGATTATAGGCAAACTGCTTAGAGGTATAATATGCAGTGGATAATTTTTCAGAGCATTTGATATAGAATATGTGTTTTCCCATAACACATAATCAGTATTAACCAAGAGTTTGTAAAACATAAGGAAGGAAAGAAAGAAAATAGAATTTTGATAGGAGAAAATTGACTTCTAGTCAATGGACTTACTTTTTTTCTTTTTCCAGTGAATAAACTATGCATAATTTCCATTATCTGAAATAGTACATCCCATTACATTTACCATAGTCTCATAAATACTTAATATCTGTTACAGTGAAAGGGTTTAGTAGAAGAAGTCCCAGTGCATGGGACCAAACTATCATGTTGAAGGAAATGAATTGAGAGTAAATAGAAATTAAGTAAATGTGCCGTGGCAAATAAGGATAGAAGAGTTAATTGCTATTAATATTTCAAAGCAACAATGGTTCATAGAAGACAAGAGACAGAATGAGAAAAATAAAATGAGTGCCCAACCCTCCACACCTATGTATCATCATGTGTGTGAATGTGCAGAAGTTGGGAAGGAGATACCAAAAGGGCACACAGATTTCATACTTCTGTTGCTTTTAGTCAGTATATTGTATTCTTTTCATAACATTAACTTGATGAAATGAATTAGAAATTGCCATAAAAAACCTTTGGAAGTTCTCTGCTAAATTTGTGAGCAAAGAAATTGAGTAGACCAGGGGTGTCAAACTCAATTTCATTGAGGGCCGCATCAGCATTGCGGTTGCCCTCAGGGGGCCGGATGGGTATGGCCTGGGTGGGCGTGGCCTACTGGGTGGGCATGGCCAGCTCTACATCGTTCGCATCAAGGGTGCCTATGGGGGCCTGGGCAGGAGTGGGACAGATCTGAGGGTCTCTGGCAGGAGGAGGGTCTCTGGGCCAAGGCAGTGGGGGCCGTTCCCTCCTTGTTTCCAGGATGGCTTCGCAGGCCACATGAAACCACTTCACGGGCCGGATCTGGCCCCCGGGCCTTGTGTTTGACATGTCTGGAGTAGACGATTGCAAATTGATTGGAGAAATCTTCCAGCAAGTTCCCAGAAATAGAACTCCCTTTTAGAAAAGGAACACCACCATTGACAAGACCCACCAGAAGGCATTCCCCATAACATTAGTTGTTGGGATGAAACTGAAGTGTGGGAAACCAGAAAGTGAATGGATTTCCAGAAATAAGGTTATATAATGAAAATCAGGACAATAAGACAAACCCATTGGCCATCATATAACCAGTTAAGCTGGTGAATATTACAATTAATACCTAAGAATTTGCTCAGAATTAATTTCTCTTTTGAAAGAGTTTCCAGTGAGTTTTTCTGTAGAGATTGATAACAGGTTGAAAGAATGAAAGAAAACCTCTGATTATTTCTTATGTAATTGCCTGAAAATGCATGTTACATCTGTAGAAAGATGAATATACTGTAAGTAGTACCATATAGAAGATTTGGGGCAATGAAAAGAACACAGGGAGAATGCACATGACTCATAAAATGCTGCTGGGACACAAAGACTTGAAGTGTTTGAGTTGTCTTATTTAATCAAAGGGCTCTCTGTTGTACAATTCCTGCTTAACCACCACCGTTATTTTGAATAAAGTGCCTTGTAATAAATCATGAAATTAAAAACTTAATGAAATAAACAGCAGCAAAAAAGGAAAAAAATAATATAGTACTGTTGTAAAATTCATATCAGGGTGTCCCAGTTTGGAAACTGCATCCATAGTCTATAATCGGGGGGGGGGGAACCATCTCTGAAGTATGTTGCATTTCAATCTGACTATGTTGTCAGAACATGCTCTTGGTGTTTGGTGGCCTGGAGGGAACTGCTCAGTACTGAAGAAAACCTTAACATTCGTATCATTTTTAGAAGCAGCTGGTGAAATATGTCTCTGATGAAAAAAGAAAAAGTTGAATGAGTTAATTTGAGAAGCAAGGGAAAAAGGTTAGTAGATGTTTCCAAATGCTCAATAAAGGAAAGAAGATGTTTGTAACCAATCAACTGACAAGCATTGAGGAGCTGATGCAAAAAAAAAAATACCCTTGCCCAGTACATGCCTGTCTAAATTCAAATTTATACATATGTTTTTCATATTACACTTTGCAATATATATACATTCACATACAAGTGTATGTGCTTGTCACAGCCTTTTCTGAATGAAGTTCCTAAAAAAGTTTTCCAGCTGGTTGCTACGTTCTCAAGACCACACTATCAGAGTAATGTATTGTATTACACTAATAATAATATCGCTTTAACCATCATGAAGATCCTTGGGTTTATCCTGATTAAGAGCTTTGTGCCATGGAAATGGAACATTTCTCTTTACCCCAAAGTTCCTAGATCAGCTGTCTCGTGTCCTTTTGCCCGATTCAGAATTTGCACTACTTCACTTCCCTCTTAGAAGCTAACTGTCCTCTCAAAGATTTGCACAGTCTGTTTCTCTGTCATAGCTCTTTGTCTGCCCATCAGCCAGTCAATCAAAATAACCAGGAATAAATTGCAGATATGGGGAGAGGAATCTCCTGATGCTGCAAAGTAAGGGTATATAAAAGTAGATACTTTGCACTCCTAAAACAAGCGCCTCAATTAATATTTTAGTGATTTCCCCAACTCACATTTTTTATCATTACAGAAGATAAGAAAAGTGCTCATTTTTATGAATTGTCCTGTTGGTGGCAGCAGTGAAGTGAAAGTGTGTAGCTTTGGTCAAATTCACATCAGGTAAGGATTTTAACACAGCACTTGTTATTGCCAGAGATTCTCTTAATCCTTGTGCAAAGCCTGAGGCTGACTTGGGTTTCAACAGTTATCTGGACTCAGAAAAAAAAGCCAGCCATATGCTAGTGAAACATGGTGAACCAGCAAACGTGGAACCAGAGAAAATAAGTCTCTTCTGGCATTAGCCATGTATTTATACATATGTAAGGAAAATAAAAACTAAATAAAATATACTTAGTTTTCAATGTGGTCACTTGTCAGGCAAATCCAGGCAGCCCAACAGCATTAATCAAACCGAGTAACTTCCAATTAACATAGGATTACAGGAGTAGAAATTTTCCAGCAATCATTCAGCTGAACACAATCTGAAAGTCTCCCCTTTAGGCAGATAAGCCAAATACCAGCATGGCCCTGAGATTTAGCTACTGCTTCCATTAAAGTGATTTGATTAACTTCGTTTTCAATCATTTTCCTTAAATACAAGGTACGAATGGGAGCCATTTTGTTGATGCAGTGAAGAATTACATGACAAACTGGCAACCAGTATTTCTATTGACTCAGTAAAGCTAAAGAGGACATCAATCCAATGCAATCCAATGAGGATCACAAATTCAAATCAATTGAATGAGCATGGCCTACATTGACCATTTTTAGGGTCTGGCTGGTTTACAAAATGTTGGCCCCCATTTCCAAAGAACAATGCCCAATTTCAGAAACATTAAAAACTGATTTAATTCAACATGTAAATTGCCTTTCCTTTGTTGAATTGACAGTAACCAAAGAAAATAGGTCAGCCTTCTAGAAACTCAGTTCTTCCCAAAGTATTCAACTGAGGCATATACAAAGATAAAGAAATGGAATTGATTGCAACAGACTCACCAATCTTTTTTTTTTAGGGGGAGGCAGGGACGGTGGGGGGGGATGAGTTAATGCAAGCCTTCAGCTGCTAAGAGGATGTGGCCAAGTCACTTCTTCTACCATTCTTTCAAAGTCCCTATTTTCTTTGGCTCTTTTTCCCTAGTTCAGATTTCATTAGCACCAGGGATGGAAGACAAACTAGGAAAGAAATGTAGAAGCCAGAGGGCAGACAAAGGATAAAATCTGGTCTCTAAAGTGGCAGCTAGTAAGTGGTACTCCAGCTTAACTTTTTAAAATGCACTTCAGGAGTAATATGCAAAGATCTTATTTTTTAATATTGATAATAAAATGTACTGTAGTCTTCAGGAACCAGCTCAGTAATCCCAAATGCTGGTGTGCAAATCTATTAAATCTTAGCAGTTGCTAATATTGAAGACAAGAACGTTTTGTACTTCATCAGGAGAGGAAACAGTTTACTGTATTAACATAAAATGTCCTAGTAGACTTTTATAATCTTGGCCTCTTGATATTAGATAGGAATTGATCTCAGCTGAAATGGAACCCATTTTCTCAATAAAAATGGATTAAGTTTGAAATTAGAGGCAGAGGTTTTTTCCCCCCAGTCCATTAGTATCTCATTTTAATCCTGGGAATTGCTCTGAAGAATGCATGCAGGTGCTTCACTAGTCAGGCCAGCCCAGAACGTGACATGAAACACACACACACACACACACACACACACACACAAACAGACACAGAGAGAGAGAGAGAGAGAGAGAGAGAGAGAGAGAGAGAGAGAGAGAGAGAGAGAGAGACTTCTGGCTTTTTCCCGAAAAACCCTCTTTCATAAGTAGTGATTTCAGGTGAAATTTAGTCAGTAATTCATGTTCTTGGTCCATATATGTATTTTTGTGCAATATGTAGATTCTTCTTTGCATGTTGGAGACAGTATAAAATATGTATATATTTCTGAGCAATATAAATACCTGTCTTGTTAATCTATTTTTTTACACTTTCTCCACCATCTCAAAAGTTAATATAATTAAAAAAAACTTTTAAACCCCCCCCCCCACTTCTCCTCCTCTTGATAATGTTGTGCCTGGACTGGAAGACCCCACTAATTAGAAATCATCAGATAACATTATAACATTCCATAGAGATGGGATGAATATTTTCATTACTTTCAGTAGTATATAATGTTTATAAAAGATGAAATAAAAGTTTGTTTTATAACTCTGAGATGTTCTTTTCTTTTCTTTTCTTTTCTTTTCTTTTCTTTTCTTTTCTTTTCTTTTCTTTTCTTTTCTTTTCTTTTCTTTTCTTTTCTTTTCTTTTGCAGAAGCTATCTTTCCCATATTGAGGGCAACTAATCTTAACCTGCAAATAGTTATGTTCCTGCAAAATTCTGCAAACTTCATGACACATGAACAATATGCAGATTTTGCAATAGTGGCGATTATCATTGTTTCTCATCATATTATCTGCTTTTGTCCATCCTGTTCCCCAGTCAAATAGATGGTAATGTTCATTAATATGGAGCTGAAGAATTGTAAACCTTCACATGTTCAATGGCTTAACTATTTATCAGTTCAGAAATAACCCTTTTTTGTAGACTCTGAGATACTCTTCTAGATGTGTTGTCAGATCAGGGACATAAATCTCAGGAGTAATGAAGCTGTGTAAATGGATCATTCAGAAATATTTCCAGAATCATTGCAAAAAAGCAAGGCTCAAAATTCCCCCCCCCAAAAAAAAAAAGCTCCTTGAAAACACATATCACAAGTTATGTAGATTCACATGACAAAGACAAATAGGGCTGTGTGTTGTTCTTTTTTTTATAAAAAAACAGCTTTAAAAACCCCCAGCATTTTAAAGGACAATCAGGGATTCAACTGGTGTATCTTATAGCTGTAGAACTTGCTGAAAAGAGAAAATGGAAAAATCCAACTCTTTTGTGTCCAAGTGAGTTGAAGGGTACAATATAAAAAAAATATAGCAATAGCAGCAAACATTCATGTCAGTAATCAGATCTGTGTATACTTTGACCTCTTAAAGCGCAGCAACATATGTAAGAGGAAGAAGGGCACAGGTCCTTCCTCTTAGCTTTCTTATTTCTTTATTCATTGTTCATCCTTAGGAGTGAGGATATGTGCCTCCTAGTCCAAAGCCCATAATATAAACCACCTGCTAGTCTTCCCATTTACTTTTATTGAGTTCAGTGCTTTCTTGAGTTCATAATACTCTTCAGACCAGTTAGTTGCCTGTAGTGATCATTACTAGTTCCTTATTTACAACAGTTGTTAAGACTACTCTTACTACTGTGTATTGATGTTCTTAATACATTATTAATACTCTGCATTAAAATCCTAAAACCTTGCCAATTTTATTGCCGCAACCCAAAAACATCAAAACAAACAATTTCCTGAAAAAGAAAGAGGCATCTGAACATTCCAGTGCTTTGATTTAAAATATTCTGTTAATAATAAAAATGTGGATCTTGCTAATTGTAATAAAATAATGTCATTTTCTTTAAGAAGAACATGAATATTAGAGTTGTCAGATATGGGCTGCAGAAATTCAGAGGCCCTTCAGAAAAACTCTTAACACTTTCCTACTATATAATAGCTATCCTGATGTCCATGGAGATTCTCAGTCATCCAGGTCATCGTTGTCCCAAAGGTGCTTTTTCAAGAGGCAACTTTATATTCCTTGCAAAAATGACCAGCTGGCTGCAAGGTATATGAATCCTTCTATTTCCCCACCATCCAGTCAGAGCTAAAGAGGTTTCTTGGATAAGAAGTGAAACATCTTCAAAGAAAAACAAGAAAGTCCAGTTACCTCTTGAAAAACACCATGTAGGAAGCATACTACAATAGTAATGGGAGACTTCAACTATCCCAATATCAGCTGGGAGACAAACTCTGCAACAAGCGGGAGATCAAACAGATTCCTAACCAACCTAGCCGAAAACTTTGTCATTTAAAAGATGGTGGTGGAAACTAGACGTAAAGCCATACTGGACTTAATTCTAACTAATAGAGAAGAAGTGATAGAGGGAGTTGCAGCTGCCGGAACCCTGGGCGAAAGTGACCATGTCATACTGGAATTTAATATAACACAAACTCTAGTGACAGAAAACAATCCAACCAGTGTCTTGAACTTCAAAAGAGCTGACTTTAACAAACTCAGAGAGAACCTAGGAAAGGTCCCATGGATGAAAATCCTAAAGTGGAAAACAACCCAAGAAGCATAGGAAACTCTGAGAAATGTGATCATAAAAGCCCATACCAGCACAATACCACTGAAAACTAAAAACAAGAAATTCAAGAAGAAACCAGCATGGCTGCACAAAGATCTCTCTGACAAACTGAAAGACAAAAAGGACAAATACAAAAAATGGAAAGAGGGGCAGTTATCTAAGGCTACCAGCAGACAGCCAGAACATGTAAAGATGTGTGTGTGTGTGTGAGAGAGAGAGAGAGAGAGAAAGAGAGAGAGAGAGAGAGAGAGAGACAGAGACAGAGACAGAGACAGAGACAGAGACAGAGACAGAGACAGAGACAGAGACAGAGACAGAGACAGACAGAGAGAGAGCATATGGACATACATAGGAGCCAACATGGTATACTGACTAAGGTGATGGTCTAGGAGTGCGTAGACCAGGTTCTTGTCCTCCCTTAGGCACAGAAGGCATATGACCTTGGAACAAAGTCTTATCTCTAGACTGGGAAGTTAAAAAAACAACAGCCAATTATCAGCACTGCATTTGTACTATCAATCTGCAGTGAATTGGTATGGTAAAAGGTCTATATCCTGCAGTGAACTGATTCAGTGACATATATATATATATATATATATATATATATATATATATATACGCGGTGGCTCAGTGGGTTAGGACGCTGAGCTTGTCGATCAGAAGGTCGGCAGTTTGGCGGGTCGAATCCCGAGTGCCGTGTAGCAGAGTGAGCGCCTGTTACTCGTCCCAGCTTCTGCCAACCTAGCAGTTCGAAAGCATGTAAAAATGCAAGTAGAAAAATAGGGACCACTACGGTGGGAAGGTAACAGCGTTCCGTGCGCCTTTGGCGTCTAGTCATGCCGGCCACATGACCACGGAGAGGTCCTCGGACAAGCGCTGGCTTTTCGGCTTTGAAACGGAGATGAGCACCGGCCCCTAGAGTCGGAAACGACTAGCACGCATGTGCGGGGGAACCTTTACCTTTACTTTACCTTTATATATATATATATATATATATATATATATATATATATATATATATATATATATATATATATATATATATATATATATATATATATATATATATATATATATATACACACAGACCCAAATCAAGGAGTAGCTCTACTAATCAGACTATGAAACAAAATAGGAATATAGTAAAGTATTAATTGCAAAAACAAGTGTTGGATACATTTCAACCGTTCTTAGAGAGAAAAATTCCCTATGAGAGGGACCTTGGAGTCCTAGTGGACGATCACTTGACCATGAGCCAACAGTGTGCTGCAGCAGCTAAAAAAAGCTAATAGAATCCTGGATTGTATAAACAGAGGCATAGAATCAAGATCATGTGAGGTATTAGTACCACTTTATAAAACCCTAGTAAGACCACACCTGGAATACTGCAGCCAATTTTGGTCATCATATCACAAAAAAGATGTTGAGAGTTTGGAAAAAATTAAGAGAAAAGCAACTAAGATGATCTTGGATCATCTTAGTTGCTCTTCTCTGAACTTTTCCCAAAGTCTCAATAGGAATCTTTTCCTCTGTGTTAGATGTTTAGGCAGAATGAATCCAGCTAGTCAAGGCTTTGGCAAAATTTCATTACATTAGGAAATAAAGTAGGCTGGAGAAGCTCCAAAGGCACAAAAGTATGGTCACATAAAGTTCTAAAAAGAATGTCATCACAAAATGAAAGGAAGCTTGAGAGTAACACATGCAGACCCACAAAATACTATTGCTGGATTAAATTTTTATTCATCCTTTCTCCAGCAGTGTAGGTGGAATGGGATCAAAATTAAGAATCTCCATGAAAACACTTGGGAAGGAGGAGAGTTTCATAGGGAATGAAATATTTTAAGAAATGGACTCAGATGCAATAGTATGCAAATTGAAGGATTAAGTTCAGCTGAAATTCCCACATCCTCCAGTCAAAGTAGGGGGAGACTCTATAAAGGAAAAAAAAATAACATAGTTCTGTGGCAGAAATATATTGCTGGAATCAAGGTCTCTTTTATGCCTTTATTACAATAGTATTTAGCATTTCATTTGCTTATTTCTTTAAGAAATCTAGCTCCAGGAAGAGTTGCTCAACTGACCGCAATTATATATTTATCCAAAGAGCATGCTAGGCCAAGGAGTCAAGCTGCAGGCATCCCCTCATGCTGGGGAAACTGCCTGAATCACCTCTTGTCCTACAAGGTGCAGCTTTTTCTTACTCCCGTCTTTTATGTACTTTACTGGCATCGCTTTTGGGAATTTCAACATGGCCTGGACAGCTTATCTGGACAGAAGGAAGCAAATGTTACTGTTATTATTAGTCAGGATTAATGAAGTGAAGAGAAGAATATAATCTCTTTCAGAATAGACATGACATACAGAAAACAAAACAAAACCCAATCGGTGCTATAGAAAGATTGCCAGTTTACATCTGGAGTGTTGCAGTTTAGTTTCAAAGGATAGACAAATGTTCAAGCTCACAAATGTGTTTTACCTATGTGCCAACAGCAGCATGTTATATATTTGAAATATAATTTGCCATTAAGTAATTAATAATATGGTAAACATTATATAAAGCTTGTGTGAGGCAGCTTTGTTTCATTTCAATAGGATACTTAACATTGTGGAAACAATAGTACTCCCTGAATCAGAGTGCTTCCAGATTGCTCTTAAAAACTCCTCCAGCATTTTTAGTAGCCGTAAGAGCAGTGGTTGGATTCAGCCAGTTTGCACCACTTTGGCAGAACCAGTAGCTAATTTTTTGTTGCCCAGGCCCAGAATGGACTTCCGGAAGCGGCATCCACACAGAGAACTGCTTGTTCACATATTTGAATCCCACCACTGCATAAGAGGTTTGTGTGTGTGTGTGTGCAATAAGCTTTAAGTGCCAAAGGAGGCTTCAGAAGTATTATGTAGCAAGCCATATGTGTGTGTGTGTGTGTGTGTGTGTGTGTGAGAGAGAGAGAGAGAGAGAGAGAAAGAGAGTGCATATGGACATACATAGAAGCCAACATGGTATACTGACTAAGGTGATGGTCTAGGAGTGCGTAGACCAGGTTCTTGTCCTCCCTTTAGGCACAGAAGGAGGGGGGTGGGGCCAGCGCCATGGCAGGATGACACATCCCTTGGGGTCTCCTGAGGGATTGTCGCTTTTCAGCTGTTTGGGGTGTGTGTCTCAGTTCCAGATAGACCAGAGCCATCCTGTAGGGACGGTGAAGAAGGGAAGCACAGTTTGGCAGCACAGGAGGGATCGCAACCTCCTGGAGAGCCGATGGAAGCTTCTTGGACCAGCAGCTGTCAGACGGCCATTGAGAGCTGTCACAAGCCGGGGCGGCCACTTGGAAGATTTCGAAAGTAAATTTGGAGGATTGCCTGGGTGAGACGATTGAGAAACCTTAAATGCTGGAAATTGGGGGGGCGGGGAATAAGAAGAATTTGAAGCCGTGGAGAAGTGTGGGGGGGAGCGGACTTTTAAGCTGCTCCTCTTCCTGAATTGTAGCAGCGGAAAACAAAAGAAGGCAAAAGAAAGCAATGAATCAAGCATCTTGGCTGAGAATACTTTTGAAGCTGCAGTGCTATTTAGAGGCACCTGGGTGTTAGTAGACTTGGTAGGCTTATTATAAAAAAATAAAAAAAATAAGGGAGAGTAAGTGACCTTGAATGACATCTGCTGGACTTATTGATAAGAAAGATACAGAGTCTGTTTTTTGGTTTGGTGAATGGTGGTTTGTTTCTTACTTTGGAGGCCTTATTTTTGATCTTGTCTTCTTTTGGATTAAGGCACGGAGAGCCTGAAACAAACAAAGAAATGTAACCTGTATGGATTATTTTTTTTCCTTATTCAGATATAAGTATATTTGGCTTTTTCCTTTTCCTTTTTTTTCTTCCTCTTTCCTTTGTTCTCCCCTTTTCCTGTCACTGAAATTTTTCGCATTTTTTTTCTTTTCCTTTCTTTTTTGGAGCACATTCGGACTATAATATCCCATTGACATTTGGATTATAAATTACTGGAAAAGATGAAGAAGACTACAACACACTTAGCAACAGCTGCCCCAATATCACAGAGTCCTGTGGCACAGAAAACACTGGACACTACAACGCAGCAAGATAGATCTAAGATGGAATTGAAAAACATGATACTGGCACTACACACAAGGAAGGGATAGGCAAACTAGAAGAGTGTTGTGATTCAGGGTCAGCCTGTGGGTTCGGCAGTTGGGTCGGACGACTCAGAGGAGGAGGAGGGGGGTGTTGAAGAGCTTGCTAATGATGGCCTTGAGGCTCCGCAGAGCCCTCAGCTGGGCCCCTCCCACCTGGTCACGACGGAGACTCAGCTGTGTGAGCCTGACAGCGTGGATGAAGATGACCCACAGCTGGCCCTGTTCAAGGACGCCCGACGCAGGAGGCAGTCAATCAGGAGTAAACAGAGGAAGGCAATGGGGCACCTCGGAAGGAGGCAGAGAGAGGCCACACCCTGAACTGTATTTAAGGGGAATGTGTGGGAGGGCTGGTTTGCTGAAGGCAACCGCTTGGATAGTTCCTGTTTCATAGCTCCTGTTTCATGGTTGGTGTCTTGTCTTGCTCTGTTTTATGTGAATAAATTTGGGAGGCTTTATTCCAGCCTCTTGCTGTTTGTAAAGGGGTTGTCCCTGCTTTTGCTGCAGGGCCGGTAGCAGGCTGGTACAAAACAAAGAGGACCTAAAAGAGGTCAAAGAACTGATGGAGAAAAATGAACAAAGACTGCAACAAGCTGAAGAAAGAATTGAATCAACAGATAAGAGACTAGAGGAGATGGATAACCAACTTACATCAACAGACAGGAACCAGGAAAAAATGATTATTTCTTCAGAGATGGATAGAGCTGATTATTATTTAAGATTCCAAAATGTTGAAAAAGAAAAGGGAGAGAACGCTGTTAGAAGGGAAAATAACAATGATGGAATTAACAGAAGCAATTAAAAAACAAAAGAATGGCAAAACACCAGGAACAGATAGGCTACCAGCAGAACTATGTAAGACATTGCAGGAACTGCTAGGCAATGTAATGCTGGAACTCTATAATGAACTTCTCTCGGAAGCTAAGATACCAGATTCGTGGTCGGAAGCACTTATTACCCTGATACCAAAGGAAGAAATGGAAATACAGAAAATAAAGAACTATAGACCGATTTCCTTGCTGAATGTGGAATACAAAATATTCACATCAATTATAGCCAAAAGACTTAAAAAGTTCTTAAACAAATTTATACATTTGGATCAAAATGGTTTTCTGCCTAAAAGACAGATTAGAGACAATATACAAATTATATTAAACACATTAGAATACTATGAAACACATCCCGAAAAACAGATGGTATTGATGTTTTTGGATGCGCAGAAAGCATTTGATAACGTGAATTGGCAATTCATGATAAGACAACTACAGATTATGGATTTGGGGGAGAAATTTATAAATGTAATTAAAACAATTTACAATAAGCAAGTAGCCAAAGTAATAATTAATGGAGATATGACTGAAAAGATTAATATTATGAAGGGAACAAGGCAGGGATGCCCTTTATCCCCATTATTGTTTGTATTGACACTAGAGATACTAAATAGAACTATAAAACAGAATAAGGATATAAAAGGTATGAAAGTTAAGAGAGAAGAATATAAGCTGCAAGCTTTCGCAGATGATCTAGTATTTATCTTGGAGGAACCACTAGAGACAGGACCTGTATTAATAGAACAAATAGAAAAATATGCTGAGGTAGCATATTTGAAGATTAATAAAGATAAAACAAAAATGTTAGTGAAAAATATTACTGAAAAACAAAAAAAGAATTGATAGGAAAGTTAGATATACAGATTGTAAAGAAGGTAAAATATCTTGGGATTCACCTGAAAGCAAGATGCATAACAATTAAAGAAGATAAATATCACAAATTGAAAAGACAAATCAAAGTAGATTTGGATAAATGGAAAAAGGTACAACTATCATTAATGGGTAGGATTGCAATAATCAAAATGAATATACTACCATGATTGTTGTTTTTGTTTTCAACAATACCAATAAGATTGGAAAAGAAATATTTTGAAGGGCTAAATAAAATAATTTTGAAATATATTTGGCAGGGAAAAAAGGCAAGGATTAATTTAAAAATGTTACAGGATGCAAGACTCAGAGGTGGGTTTGGTTTACCTAATTGGGAATTATATTATCAGGCTGCAGCATTATCATGAATGAGAGAAGGGATCTTACTGAGGAATACTAGATTACTGACATTAGAGGGACATGATTTACAGTTGGGATGGCATGCTTTCATATGGTATTGGAAAAATAGAATACATAGCTATTTCCAGAGACATCATATATGGAATTCTTTATTGATGGTTTGGGAGAAAATAAAGAGAAAGCATTACTTGAGGATTCCAGATTGGCTCTCAACTATGGAAGCATTAATACACCCCAATATGTTTAACATGGGAAACTTTATAAGATATAAAGACCTACTAACAGACACGGGGGAGCTGAAAACCAAACAACAATTAGAGGAACAAGGACTAAAGATGGAAATGAGAATGCAAATACAATCTAGATATGAAAAAGATGCTAAAATAGATGGTTTTAATTTGGGGATAACAGAGTTAGATGAAATACTTACGGGAACTGAAGAAAAATGGATTTAAAAATGTATAGCTACTTACTATATAGAGAATTAGAGGAGGAGCAAGTAAAGGAGTCAATGATAAAATGGACAAGAAATTTTGGATATACGATTGAATTAGATAGATGGCAGCAATCATGGGAAAGAAACTATAAACTGACAATGGCGACAGCGTATAAAGAAAATATGTACAAGATGTTCTATAGATGGCATATGTCTCCAGAAAGTCTAGCTAAAATGTTTAATGACAGATCTATGAAATGTTGGAAATGTCATCAAATACCAGGCTCTTTCTATCATATGCGGTGGATGTGTGTAGAAGCTAAACTTATTGGAATATAATTAGAACATGGATAGAAAAGATGATACAACAATGTATAGAACTAAGACCAGAAATATTCCTGTTGGACATTTTACCAGAGAAATATAGTAAAGAGAAAACATATTTGTTTATTCATATAACCACTGCAGCTAGGATTGTGTTTGCACAAAATTGGAAGGCACTGAAAGCTCCCCCAGAAGAAGAGGTGATCGGGAAAATAATGGAATGTGCGGAAATGAATAGATTAACAATGATAATTAAAGATAAGACAGAGTCAGAGTATTATGAAATTTGGGGAAAATTTTACAAGTGGATAAAAGAGAATATGCCTAAAAGATAGCTAACACTAATTTAGATGGAAGAAAAAGGAGGAGATAAGGAGGGAGACCCAGGCGACACAGTATTGGATAACCAGAGGTAGTATAAAAGTTTATAGAAGTATATACCAAGAAGGCCAGATTTATAGAAATATTGACGTAATAGAAAATTATTATTATACCTAATATAGATATTGAAAATCTATGGAGAGGAGCTGATCGGACATTACCCCTAAATTATATCGGAACAGGAATGGGAGGGAAGAAAGGATAGGAGAGAGGGAAGAGAGGAGGGGGAAGGAAGTAGGAAGTTTGGAAGAAAAGAGGAGAAGTGGGGAGAAACGGGAGGGGAGTGGTGAGGGAAAGAGGAGAGTAGAGGAAGAAGAGGGAAGTAGGAAAGAAAGGAGAAAGGGAGAAAGAAGGTAGAGAAGAGGAAAGAGAGAGAAGGAGTGTGGATACAGTGAAAGGGGAAATGGACGAGCAGCACCCAAACTTACGAGTATGTATTTATGTATTGCGGTATATTTGTTGGTTTGTTTTGGGAGAAATGGAAAAATAAAAATAAAAATTTTAAACACCTTTAGGCACAGAAGGTATATGACCTTGGACCAAAGTCTTATCTCTAGACTGGGAAGTTAAAAACAACAATAGCCAACTATCAGCATTGCATTTGCACTATCAATCTGCAGTGAATTGGTATGGTAAAAGGTCCATATCCTGCAGTGAATTGATTCAGCGACATATATATACAGACCCAAATCAAGGAGTAGCTCTAGTAATCAGACTATGAAACAAAATAGGAAGTATAGTAAAGTATTAATTGCAAAAACAAGCGTTGGATACACTTCAACCGTTCTTAGAGAGAAAAGTTCCCTGACAACCAGGCCAACAAATACCTGTATTTTCCTCAAGTGGTTATTCTCTCCCACCCAGGGTGTAAAGCCAAGCACAAAATGGATACACTTCAACTTATGATTGGGAAATGTATCCTGGTAACTGGGACAGCCGTCAGTTTCTCTAGCCATCAGAATTCTTTATCCTTTGCTCACAAGTACTTTGAGTACAGAATTCTAGTAGGGTAATATTGCCTGATGAGAGGCCACCAGTTTTTTGTTTCTGTGGAAATTCATTCTCCTACATGAGAAAGCAGCATTCATCAGAG
This sequence comes from Vipera berus, assembly GCF_964194415.1. Classification (NCBI taxonomy): domain Eukaryota; kingdom Metazoa; phylum Chordata; class Lepidosauria; order Squamata; family Viperidae; genus Vipera; species Vipera berus. Next base: position 194,267,572 of record NC_138202.1, on the reverse strand, counting down.
CATGCACTAATACAATAAGGTTTAAAACCCATTCAGAAGATGATGTATGAGACATTTAACTGTATTTTCTGCCTTTACCTTTGTCGAAATAATTTACCTTTCATTGTATTTTAAATTATACAACTTGTTGCTTTTCCTATGTGTAAATCTGGTTTTCATTGTTACAGGACTCAACGTTTATTTATTTCAGGTATTCATTATTTTATTGTAATCCTGGCTTACTTTAATCCCTAGATGTAATTTGCAATTATTACTAATTCTATAATAATCAAATGACTCTTTCCATTTTCAGCAAATGCCAGGTTCAAGCAAAGGATGGGTTTTTGAACCTTATTGTATTAGTCCATGTTCTGATAAATACTGTTTTCTCAAGTAGTAGCTAAAAGATTTAAACAAGTCTTTATGTCTAGTTCAGCTGGTGAGTCCATGAACATAATCATGTTGTCTTCTTGCCAACATTTTTGAGGGGTTTAATATATTGCTTAATACAACATGTTACAGCTCAATCAGTAGTCTTATAAATGATTTTTAAAACACTAGTTAAAAATAAAATATTTATGTTAATAGGAAAGAATTCAACATACCAAGATGTTCTTGTTATTGCCTTTAAATCATGTGCACCATTCCTGGTATTTATAGGGAAGACTAGCTGTTTAAAGCCTGTGCTTGGTTTGTTTTGTCTGGTTTTGAAGATATTTTATTTGTTTAATAAGATAATTAATTTACTGAAACTTGGAAACATTTGGAATTTTCACAGCAGTTTTGGACCATGAAGAATGTAGTCTTTTGTACTGACATCATTGCAAAATCAAGTAGACATGCTTCTGGTAATAAAATACATTCCTGTGGCCTATGGAAACATAGGATAAGGAAGTGACCAGTATCCCATTGCACCAAAGCCTCTGAAGGAAAAGATAGAAAAAATGTTATGTCAATGAACCTTCCATATTTATGATATAGTTGTGATAAACCAAACATAAGCTATGGTTCATAGAAATCTTGCACAAACAGAAGAAGACATCAAATTAGAAAATAGCTGAATGCTTTCACTCTTATTATAGGATATAACAACTCTTCTGGTGGGTTAATGAAGAGGCAACGTGCAATGTTCCCTATAAACTATTCATAGTTTATCTTTAATTATAAGTAGAGTATAAATTTATGGTTACAATTGTTTGCAAATTGATGTCATTATCAAATTGCAAGTTGATGTAGATTGTCTACAGATATTGGCAATGAAACATGCTATTATTTATTGAAAGGCTTGTGTATAACTTCTAAACATTTATATGCATTTATATTAAAAACTGAATATTAAAAACCAACAGAACAAAAAAATAAATAACTACAAAATTATAATAACACAATAATAGCACAATGCCCTCTGAAGACAATGAAACACAAACCACATAGCCACAGTCAGAAAAAAAACCACAATGATGGTATCAAAGTGTGACAAAGTAGTATCAAAACTAAACATTACAATAAATATTAGGGTAACATAAGTGTAGTATATGCACTGATGTACATGTAATTTTTCAATCAAATTAAGCCAAACAGAGGAGGTGCAATACATTTCTAAACAGAACAAGTTCAGTTTCTTCAAAGTAATCGGCTAGTATTTTTTTTTACTATAAGTTCTCATCAATAATAGATACCACATATATTGCACCAGTCTCTCCAAAATACTGTTCTTTGTGTTAGGAAATCTCAACTGCAAAACAGATTTTGCTTAAAATTTCACTGATACATACCTTGTAGCCTAAGTGATCTTGTTTTGAAGTTATTTAATTGTTTTCTTGATTCAGTTATTAAAGCCTTCTTTATAGAATAACAGTTCTCTCAAGTACTTGACAAGCAATATACTGTAAACAATGGCAAATAAAAGTACAATAAATATTATTTAAAAGAACAAAGCAATGTTCTCTCTCATTGTTTGAATATATAATTACAGTGATAATCACAAAATAATCCCATTATGCAAACAAATTAAGTATTAATTATCAGGGCAAATCATTTGATCTCTATAAACTGAAAAGGTAATTCTCTCAGGACATGCAAAAATCTTATTATCCACTCAAATGATATAAAACAAAACATACAGTAAAGTGTCACTAATTTCTGTGATAAATTAGACACTGATGAGATACCACTAGAATTCAGATATTTTGAGTTCCTCATGTGAACATCGCTCAATGCCAAGAAGCATGTGGATATCTACATAGCCTTTGCAAAAACTAATAAAAACCAAGAAGGCTTTAGGGAATATTCAGCAGGAATCCAATATATGCCATTAGTTGTTAATTTTGGAGTGTGGAATTATGGGCCTTCTTTTCAGAAAAAAAACCTTCTCAAACTCAGGGAGATACCCTACGTACTAACTGTTATGGATTTATTGAATAAAGATTATGAGCAGACTTTTTTCTCTCTTATTCAATCAGCAGTGGGTAGCAATAGCATTAGGATTGGGAAAAGAAGGAGGAGGTGAAAAGAAGTAGAAAACAAGGAACAAGTGCAATTTTTCAGAAGAATCCATTTTATTTCTCTTTCATTAAAACTTGTAAGCTATCTTTGCATGCATTCAATTTTAAAAATTGTGTGATTGTATTACTTTCAAGAATTATAAATGCATTAGTGAATGAAACAAGACTGCAAGACTGTATTCATAGAAGGCAAAACAGAACATAGTATGACTACAGGAGAATTATCCCAAACTTATATGTGATTTCCAAGATTAGATTCAGTTGCATCAGATTTTTCCTTTCCTTTCAAAATACAAACAGTTTCCTACAAAAGCTAACTTTGGTGAGGAAAATTAATAAAAAAATATTCAGCAATAATGGAATATATCTAAAGAAGTATTTCCTGAACATGGATATATTGCTAATGTTATCCAATTATATAAGACTAACATAAAATGTATAAGCTAATTCATCTGAATTTGATGGGGACAAAATGAGCACAGCAATCTATGCACTTTATTCCAATATGAATTAAAATCCACAGATGAAAAAAATGGCAGTACTGGCATAGTCCAAACGTTAAAAATAAGCAAGCAAACAAGCAAATGAATGAATATAAGATGAGCTGTAATTGTAGAAAACCAGGTAAAATTCTGGAGCCCAATATGAAGACTTTGAATAGCTATTGTCCCATCCATGTTTGGGTATTTTTGACCTCTCCTAGTTTTGCCAACCTTAGCTTCCTTCTCAATACACTGTTCCCAGTTCACTTGAGCATCAATGTCTGATTACTGATAATATTACAAAAACTTAGGCTCTTCTAGTTCTGGTGTTTCCATCCTGCAAGTAATGGAACCATCATTGGCAAAATTATAGCTTTTGTTTAGGATATGTGACACAAAAACATCCTTAATTAATGTCCTTTTTTATTGGATCTGTCAGGAGCAACTCTTATTTTAGTATTTTATAAATTGAAAGCGATAGAATTGCTGTAAGAATTGCTGTTCTTAGTGTTCATGCGCAAACCTTGAACCTCCTCTTTGGATTAAGAGAGAAATCCATTTCAGCACCAAGCAGCATCTTTGTTTACTGTTGTTACTACTCTTATTTTACCCTCAGGAAGAAAACAATATGGCACAGTAAATTATTTGGCGGAAGATCCTATGCCAGTCTTCTTGGGGGTGGAGGGGAGCTGCAGTACCTTTTTCATTTTTCTTACTCTGAATATCTTCATCATTAAGCCTGCATTTTTTCCCCATTGCAATATGAAAATACACCCCTCCTTCTTTATTCCCATATTTCCTACACTGCAGATTTTTGCATCGTCTAACCCCATTTCAGTCAATTTTCCATATCCTGCCTGCCTCAAATCCGCTGAGGGAACACACTGATGCTGTGTTTATGCTAATTTTATGCTCTCTGAGTTGTGTCTGTTATTCAAAGCAGTTGAAGCAGTTATTGCCAGTAATCTTATTCTTACTGCAGCCCCAGGGCAGACTAGGCCTCAAAATCGAGCCTGCAGACAAAGATGGAGCCATCAGTGCCTGCTGGTAAATAGCAGCTCTTTCCCACCCAATCTGATATCAGTTACTTTGCAAACACAGTAATAAAATGAAACAAATCAAATTTTCAAGGAAATAAACGAGGCTTCAGTAGCAGTGACAATAGTCAGGACAACAGGATTTTAATAAGTGATACTATACAATGAGAACAGAGGAGCCTGTCACATCTCCTCCTCTCCTCACCTTACTGCCCACTCAAAATTGACAGAGAGACATATGAATAAATGGGCCACAGAAAATGCAGATAAAGCGGAAAGGGTGGCTGGATGCTCAATGAGCTTCTTAGAAGACTTTTTCTTACCTAGAAAGTTAAGGAAAATTGTTCTCCTTCCTACTTGGAGGCAAAAAGCAGGAGTCCACCACTCCTGGCTACTATCCACATCTTTGAGGGCAGTGAGAAGTTAGCTTTACCAATCTGAACTCCATCACTTAGGATTCTCTCATGGCAGGAGCCTTTTGCATTTTGTTCCTTGCTACAAATATCTTCCCAAACATTTAGGGGAGGTTGTAGGAGGACTGCCATAATAGTCTATGCAGTAAAAAACTGTGAGGAATCTGATAGAATTCCACACATTTTATCAAAAGGCATTAGTTTTCGTGAGCTGCAGCTTATTTCATCACCTACAATATTATAGCTTCTGTAATCTGAAAAAGTGAGGTTCAGCTCCTGAAAGCTGATACCTTTTAATAAAACGTCTTAGCTGGAAAAAGGTCTGACAAAACTCCTTCAGAAAATGTGAAGACAAGACAGGAACAACCTTGGACTCACTTCATCCTGCCATGCCAGTTGTTAATTGTGTGAAGGATAATGCCAGCTTTAAGTTCCTGCAAATGCTTTTTACCTATATTTATCAATGGCCAGAAATAAAAATCTTGTGGCTAATGGGCTGCATATAAATCCTCAGAGCCATTTGAATGGCCTTTTATAACTTCACACATTTTATCACAGAAATTCAATGGGAAAATGATTTGCAGTTGTGTTAATGAAGAAAAAGTTGAATGACTACATGAAGCCTTTGCTGTATTCAGTCTAACCCATATTTCTTTTTGCTTTAACCTACACCTCCAAACATCAAAGAAACAGTTGAGAAATTTAGTTGCAGCTTCTCTGGTAATTTCATTGTCCCTTGTGACACCTCAAAGCCCAACATATTAAGTGAAAAATGTGATATAGAAATCCAGCTTCCTTATGATATGGAGGTTGAATTGGAATGATGGAGAGATGTGGGCCCATTTTTCATTTCTTATTATCTTTCTTCTTGCATAACAAAGCTATAACAAAAATATCTATGTTAATTGGGATGGGTTGGGTGGGAGAACAACTTTATTCAGAAGTAACAAGGTAACATTATAAGGATATTCATTTTATAAGTCTATTTTAATACTATTTACTCTTTAAATGATTCTGTTTTATCTGTTTTGTGAGGTGTTCTCCCTTATCTATCAAGATGTCCTATATAAGTAATTTCTGTATTTTTGATCCTATGATTATTCCTGCTTGTAACAATGGTCTATATCTAACAGACTTGCACTTTGATAATAAGGCTTCCCTTCACTTTCTTCTCCTGTGTCTCCCAATCTTTCTCTTATTTTCCAAAGTGTGAGACAAGCAATATGGGTAAGCAGGGCTTTTTTTGTCATAGAACGCCCAGAACGGAGTTCTGGCACCTTTTTGGGATGAAACCTTGTAGGATAGGCAAGGTGGGTTGTATGATGTGTGTGAGTTCCAGCACTGTTGTTTTTTTTTTTTACAAAAAAAGCACTGGGTAAAAGTGAGAGAGGAACTCAAAACAAAACTGAGAAAATTCCGCAGTAGAAAGGAAAACATTTTATTATGATACAGTGCATTGTAGATGCTGAGTTGTTTTTCTCCAGTCTCAATCTTCTCTACTCTGTCTTTATAAAACTTAAACAAACTGTATTAAATTACAAATGCTATGAGAAGATGAAATGTTGTGTGGTTTTAAGTATCCTAATGAGTAGTACAAAGCTTCAGAGCAGGGTTTTCCTTCATTAAAGTTTTATGGAGCTTTACTTTGCCACAATTCTGAAACCACCCAGTTCCCATAGCCAGAAGACATTTCTGAAGGCTTCTAGGTTTTGAGATGATGTACATTGAATGGGCATTATTGGCAAACCCAATCTACCTCACAAATTATGGGGATAACATTAAATACTTCCATGGATACTTCCTGAAACAACTTGGATGTTGCCCCAACATAGTATATCCTGCCCCTGATAATATATTCATTGAATTTGTTAATACTGTTGAAAGAAAAATCTTCATCAGGGTCCAGTCCAAGCTGGGAATAATCAAAATGGAGACCGCTTTAGAAAGAAGTTATAGTTTATTGAAGAGGAGAGCCAGACAGAAAGATGGCTCTGGAAGAACTGACCACATGTAGTAGTGAGTGGGTTTTTATACCTTCTTGGACTTTTGTTTGGAGTTGTTCCTGTGGCATGAACTTTAACCTGAGTCTGGGTGTGCCTTTCTGGTTTTCTGATGGTGGTGTTGTGATTCTGTGCCAGCCTGTGCTCCCAACAGCTGAGTCCAAGGAATCTGAGGGGGGGGGAGGAGGGGTTTGGAGAGCCATCAGAGTCGGAGGGAGGCTCTGATGCATTACAAGACTCACAATCAGAGGAAGAGCCTGGCCCCTCCAGTCGTGTTCTGGATGAGGCTCAGCTGTGTGGGGAAGATGATTCAGACTCTGAGTACTCACAGATGGATGTCATTATAGATGCTCGTAATAGAAGGCAGATCAGGTAATAGAAGAGCAGGTCAGAGGAAGACTATAAGGCAACCCAGTGAAAGGAGGAGAAGGCATTGAGAAGCCACGCCTTGGGGCTGCTTAATAAAAAGGGAAGGTGTGGGTGGTGCTGGTTGTTGAAGGCAACCATTTGTAAAGAACCTCAAGGGAATCATGGTCTGTTTGTTTTACTGGTGGAATTCTTGTTTACCTCCTGCTCTGTTTTGCTGTTTGAATCAATTATTCATTAGAAAAGTATTCCGTTGCTTTTTGTTTTGAGGAAATAAGTATCAGGACTGTATATGAAATAAAAAGGGTTGGCTTTTCCAGCCTATTGATAAAAAAGGGATTGTTCTTGTGATGCAACAAGGACGGTCATAGATTGGAATAGAACAGGTGGTGGGTTAATCCTATTATGTCTCAAAGGTCATATCCTGCTTCCTTGGGGCTGTGGCTGATGAGTATTGGATTTTTTTGGGGTGTGAGGGACTGTTGATTCTAGATATCTTTCTTTCTAATCCCAGCTTCCTGGCTCCAATATTTCTGACAAGATTATCACATCTGTATTTCTGCAGACCTGGTTTTTGTTTGGGGCAGAGAGACTGGTGTGTGGGGGAGGGGAGGTTCTGCCTTTAAAATCCTTTGGGGAAATATATTCTGCCTTTTTAATATTTTCCAAAATATTTCTTTCTCTGTATTCTTCCCACAATATCTACTCATATTCATTTGAATTTGCCCAGAATTCACTGCAGATTGCAGGTGACATCTTCTACTTAATGGTGAACACAAACACATCAGATGATAATATGGTTTAATGAAGAGAGAGGCATTTGATTACATGAGTAGTAACTTCTAGGTGCTGATTTATGGATTATCTTGCCCCCGTGTGTATATGTAATAGATTCTAATAGGTATTTGACCAAACTGTGCTGCTTCCTATTAAATAGAATTTATAAATCAGTCAACATAGCAAGACTTGTTCAATGACTTATAAATATGTTCCTGAAGGTTAGGGTAGTTTGTATCCTCCATCTTAGGCCTCTGATTTCTATTTGCATTCCCAAGATCATTGTAATTCCTTTTCTTCTTAATGTGGTCTCCTTTAACATATTTAACAAATACCCTAAACAAAGATGGGCCCAGTTTCATGAGCAATCCATTACAAACTTTCCAAACAGCTTTGGTTACCTTGGGATTTTATTCAGCATAATTGATCTTTTTTTCAGATAAGCAGCACAAATATGCTAATTTAAGTCTGCAAGAAATTTGTTTTCATGAAACCTAAAGGAAATCTTTTTCCTTCTTCTCCTTCCTTTTCAAAGGCAATACAGCCTCATTTGTAAAAATTGCCTGGGAGATATCCAGAATCTACAGGCAATTGAGCATTTGGATAAATGGAAGCTCTGTTTACAAAAGTCTATGTTTAAAGTAATCCATATTATTTATTTATTTAAAATAGATGGGCATTCCACCTAAGCATTAAGATGCCTGAGGTGATAGATATCAACAAAGATTGAACTATAAATTTAAAAGTATAAAAATACATGGAAACATGAGCGTCTATCTGTTTGGAAAATTGGGGTTCCCAGGAATGATTTTAAGATATTATAAATCTACTTTAGATAGATGTTATCTTTTTAGTGAATTAAAATGTTTTCTTGTTTTCTTTTTTTCCTTTTTTGCATAAATATTACTGTTGAAAAAGAAGGTAGAAACAAAAGGTATGGTTATCAAAGTGCACAACTCCAAATTTTAAAAAATCTAATTTGTTATTAATACTCACATATTCAGGCACTCTTTTTCTTCACTTCATTTTTGTATGCATATTTACACCCACCATGAAGCTCACTGTTTAGATAATTTTCTCATTTTCTCTCAGTGTATAGGTTTTTAAATGCTATACATAGTGGGTATGCATATGAATAGGACATAAATATATAGAATATGTAGTATTATGAATTTTCAATGTTGTGCTCAAGCTTTTCTTCTCATATATAGGCTTGGGAAGAATTTAGTACTAAATAAATGCTGCCTCTAACCAGGCAAGATAAAACATAAATCATTGCATTAAAAACCTCTAACAAGTCTATCTGCTTTTTTGAAATGACTAGGAGATGAAAGAGAGGACTCTCATTTAAGAAGGCCCAGCGGAACAGTTCTGCATTTATATAGCTGTTATCAAAAGCAATTCATTTGGAGATCAAATAGACTGACAGATAGGACAAGCTGGGGATCACAGCTGCCTTCAGGCAGAGAAAAGGAAGGATAGTTTCCCAGTACCATCACTAATATTGGGCCTAGCTGATGCGTGTGTCTATTATGGTGCTCAGGCAATGCCAGCAGAATGCTAATGTGGACCCTCCATTGAGGCTGCCTTTCCAGCCCAGGGAATGGAGAGAACACATTCCTCTGTCTGGAGTTTGAAATAATATCTTTCTTTGAGCCTACAGTGATGATGTTTATTTTTGAGAAAAGATGATGGGGCTATCAGCTGGAAAGGATAAAAGGCAAGACTCACCACCTTCCTGGCGTCCTGTATCCCAAAGACATGCTGCACTTACATTATCATTGCAGCTTGGCAAGTCTGCTGTGTAGTCCCTTTTACTTAAACAAAGATCCAAATATCCTGAGTGGATGGCTAAATGCAATCTGCTGTTACTCTCCAGGGACTGCTAGAGATAAGATCTTTAGTGTATTTGGATTTGCACACCAAGGGGACAGTATTTAACATTTCATTTCTCCCAGAGCCTTAAGCTGAAAGAAGCCTGATGTCTTTCAGCATGAACTCTTCATATGCCACCCACCCCCATTTTAGGTTCAATCATGCTTTATCATTTATTTGACTTGCATTACCATTATGTTTCCCAATCATCTTGTTCTGGAGTCACTACACAGATGTTTGCTCTTAAAGAAAAACTCAATATGGTTATGAATTAATAGTATCAATGATTTTTGTATCGCAATTATTATGAACTTGAGCAGAAGCTGAATGTGAACTATATGTCAGATCAGATACATATTGTTTATCTTATTTATCTGTCTGTCTGTCTGTCTATTTATCTATCTATTTGCATGCAGGCACACTTCCACTACCAATGCTGATGATGGTACCTAGTTTGGATAATCTGCAAGCAAGCTCAGAGACCACCAAGGATCCCTCATTTATGGTTAGGGTTACTAGATATCTGAACAAGCAAAGGAGAACATGGATAATTGGAAGTGGTCGGGGGGACAGATGCAAAATGGGGGGAGGGGAACAGACAAAAAATTAGATTTACGTGTATCAAAAATTATTTTTCCCAGCAATATGCTAGCAGTAATATAGAAGTGAAAATGATGCATTTTTCAAATTTCATTATTCAAATATATGACAAGTCATGTGATGTATAGACCACAGTGATAATAGATTTGAATAGGCTGGATTAAATCCAATAACCAGAATCTAGAAATAAATTAAGTAAAGTAAACGTAGGCTGTTGAAACTGTTCATGAATGAGAGAAAGCAATTTATAAACTCCCAGTATGTGGAAGTTTGAATGACTACTGTTCTGAAAAAAATTCTAAATTTAATAAAACTCTATGATACTAAAAAGATGGACCACATTTGATTTTAAGGCTTTGCCTAATGGATGGAGGACATGAGAATAAAGAGGAAGACACATCCTCCTTTTGCCAGATGACTGGTAACCTTATATATAGCAACAGCACTTATATACCATTTCACAATGGTATAGCCCTCTCTAAGCGGTTTACAAATGTCAGCATATTGCCCCCAACAATTTTATCTACCTTGGAAGGATGGAAGGCTGAGTCAACCTTGAGCTGGTCAGAATTGAACTCCTGGCAGTGGGTAGAGTTAGCCTGCAGTACTGCATTCTAACCACTGCACCACCACAACTCCTATTCTCTTCCTATTGTGGATAATTCCTTTTAACTTTATACCTTAAAGAAAGTTGGAGAAAAGAATTAAGCTTGCCCTTTCCTGTTTCCCATCTTTCCTTTAAATGGTGATAGGGGGCAAGTATCATTTCATTTTCATTTCATTTATTATATTTGTATACCGCCCTTCTCCTGAAGGACTCAGGGCGGTGAACAGGGCACATATAAAAATACAAAATACAAAAATTAAAAAAGAATTAAATAAGAGCCCGAGCTAAAACAGTAGAATAATATAAAAATCCACAATAAAAACCCCAGCACATCCCCCATCAGGCTAGGCCGGCTTGTTCAAATAGGTAGGTCTTCAGACCGCGTCGGAAGGAGCGAAGGTCAGGTGCCAACCGGCAGCTGATTCCATAAAGCCGGGGCGCCCACAGAGAAGGCCCTCCCCCTGGGGGCCACCAGTCGACATTCTCTGACCGGTGGCACCCTGAGGAGGCCCTCTCTGTGGGAACGCACAGGGCGGAGGGAAGTTGACGCCGGCAGCAGGTGATCCCGGAGGTACTCCGGACCCATGCCATGTAGGGCCTTGAAAAACATTACCAAAACCTTGAACCTCACCCGGAAGACAACTGGTAGCCAATGCAGCTCGCAGAGCAAAGGTGTAACATGGGAGTACCGGGAAACTCCCAAGACAACTCTCGCGGCTGCATTCTGTACCAGCTGGAGCCTCCGAGTGGTCTTCAAGGGAAGCCCCATGTAGAGAGCGTTGCAGTAGTCCAGACGAGAGGTCACGAGTGCATGAGTGACCGTACACAGAGTAAATTGAAATGTCTTATAGTAGTGAAGCATCATAAACTTTATAGATAAATGATGGATGACTTGCCATATTTTATAAACTGGAGAAGTATGGGGATTATCACTGCTTATAGCTTTCTCTTTCATGAATTTGCCTAATATCTTTTTTGAAGCATCTAAGTTTATGAAAAACATTTTATCTGGATAGATGGCTGGTTGCCTCATGTTGTTTCCCCAATAACAAATCTTTGAAGTAGTATGGACTAGAACACAGTAGTATACCAGTAGTCAGGTATATGAACCTGGGTCATCCATGTCCTAATCCAACTACAGGTAGTAAGTCCTCGACTTACAACAGTTCATTTAGTGACAGTTCAAAGTTACAACGGCAATGAAAAAATGACCTATGACCTTTTTTCACACTTATGACTGCTGTAGCATTCTCATGATCACATGATCAAAATTCAGATGCTTGGCAACTGATTCATATTTATGATGGTCGCAGTGTCCCAGAGTCATGTGATCATCTTTTGCAACCTTCTGACAAGGAAAGTCAACGGGGAAGCCAGATCCCCTTTATCAACTGTGTTACTAACATAATAACTACAGTAATTCACTTAACAATTGTGTCAAGAATGGTCATAAAATTCACTTAACGAGTGTCTCACAATTTTTGGGCTCAACTGTGGTCATAAGTCAAAGACTACCTGTATTTAATCATGATATTTTTATTTTCAGTTCCTTTCCTAATTATGCCTAATGTGTATTTTTGCTTTTTCATAACATCTTTACACTGTGATCACATTCATCAGAACTCCAAGTCCAAGTACGCTGATGATACCCAGCTTTTTATTTCGACCCCAAACCACCCCAGTGATGCCCTCGACGTGATGTCCCGTTGCCTGGAAGCGGTTCGGGTCTGGATGGGGAGGAACAGGCTTCAACTCAACCCTGACAAGACTGAGTGGCTGTACATACCGGCATCCCGGGATATTCAGAATATTCCATCCCTTTCTATGGGGGGTGAGCTATTACCCCCCGTAGATAGGGCTCGCAACTTGGGAGTCCTCCTAGATTCACAGCTTACTTTGGAAGACCACATAGTAACTGTGACTAGGGGGGCCTTCGCCCAGGTTTGCCTGGTGCGCCAGTTGTGGCCCTATCTAGACCGGGATGCCCTGCGTACGGTCACTCATGCACTCGTGACCTCTCGTTTAGACTACTGCAACGCTATCTACATGGGGCTGCCCATGAGGACCACTCGGAGGCTCCAACTGGTACAGAATGCAACCGCGAGAGTCGTGTTGGGAGTCTCCCGATACTCCCATGTTACACCTCAGCTCCGTGAGCTGCATTGGTTCCCAGTTGTCTTCCGAGTGAGATTCAAGGTTTTGGTAATGGTTTTCAAGGCCCTACATGGCATGGGTCCGGAGTACCTTAGGGATCACCTGCTGCCGGCATCAACTTCCCTCCGCCCTGTGCGTTCCCACAGAGAGGGCCTCCTCAGGGTGCCACCGGTCAGAGAATGTCGTCTGGTGGCCCCCCGGGGAGGTCCTTCTCTGTGGGCGACCCAGCTTTATGGAATCAGTTGCCGGTTGAGCTCTGGATGGCGCCCGACCTTCGCTCCTTCCGACGCGATCTGAAGACTTATTTGTTCGAACAAGCCGGCCTGGCCTGATGGGGGATGGGTTGGGATTTTATTGTTGTTTTAATATATTTATTTATTGCTTTAGCTTGGGCATTGTGTTTAATTCTTTTTTTAACTTTTGTATCTTTGTACCTTTATATGTTTGCCCTATTCACCGCCCTGAGTCCTTCGGGAGAAGGGCGGTATACAAATAAAATTATTATTATTATTATTATTATTATTATTATTATTATTATTATTATTATTATTATTATTATTATTATTATTATTATTATTATTATTATTATTATTATTATTATTATTATTATTTTCCAGGCCAGTATGTGTCCAATGTAAAATTATCAGGTTTTAGCCAAGGTGCATCAATCTAAACTCAAACTAAATTATGTGTGCTATTTTGATATCCATTCCACTAGTGTGGAGAGATACTTTAGTGTACAGAGCTAACCCTGAAGAACAGTTAACCTCATCTTAATTTTTTATATAACAGTGGCAGAGCGTAACTCTGTCAGACTTTCAGGATTCTGATATCATAAAATACAAGAATGAAGGGGCGTATAGAGTTTGCATCTAGAGATTACCAACTCCCATATTTTCTTTCTAACACCTAGTTTCTTCTTTAAAACAAAGGATGTTGCTGCTGCTGACTTGTCTTGAAAGATTCCAGAATTTCCTTGAAATATCTGTACATTATGACTCTCCCCAAATACCGCTACAGTACTGAATTTTGACTGCAGTTTTGATTTCTTTAAATCTTCCATGCATTTCCATTTGAAGAATCAAATATATTTACATCTTGTTCTAAATAAATATTTCAATATACTGGGAATATTCCCAGTTTGTGCGAGGCCAAAAGTTAATTTTAATGAGCCCATAGTGACAACTTCTTTCAACAGAATCCCTGAATGTGACATATTGTTCAATGTTCTAGATTGGCACCTTTTTGTCTTCTACCACAATAATTAATTTTCATTGTTGTTATTGCTTTATCTTGGAAGCAATGTGTTTCTCTTCTTCCCCTTCCTCCAATCATTGTCTGTCTTTTTTATTAAAGCTTGTCTAATAATATTGCGTACTTTTCTTCATCTAAGCAATCATAACTGCTGCTCCTCTCCCCTCCTATTTGAAGTTGGCTTGCAGATCTGTAACAACTGTAAAAATTACTGACCCAGTGAAGATTGCAATCTGGATGAGGTATATACAGTATCAGTGATGGGACATTCTAGATTTGTGAGCTAGTCATAATGATCATTGAGGGTGATCAACACTTTTGAAAGTGTTTGTTAAGGACAATCAGTATTATTGGCCAGCTGGTACATATGAACCCAACCTGCTTCAATCCTAAAGAGATGAAGGGCTTGGATTTTATATAAAGACTACTTCTATGCCATTTGAATTCACTGCAAATTCACTGCAAAGAAATTTAATACAAAGCCTGCATGCAAACAGGATTGAATGAAATACTAATTATGGTCACTGTTCAAAGCCTTCTAGCAAATGTAATGTGGAACAAAAAAAGCTAAGTCATTGGATTTGAATATATTTTCCAGCAGGTAGAAAAAAAATATCACTTGTTTTACAAAGTTTTCATTCCTACCTCTGCTCCCATTTTGGGAACAAGAAAGGAAACCTGGAGCAGTTTCACTAAATAATCATGCAAATGGGGAAAAAAATAGATATCTCAGCCAGGAGATCAGTGGGAGTGGGGGGGAATCTGAAATTGCTGTAAGAAACATAGGAGATTTGCAAAAGAATGGAATGGGCATATTAGAGTTAGTGCCAAATATGATATACAAAGCATGTTGGTGAATGACTTCTTTTCAACTGGCAACTAACTGCAACACAAACATGTCTCTGCTACTTCTTTTTGTAGCTATATCCTCATGCTGCTGCTTTCAGACAACCTTAGGCGTATGTATACAGTGAAAGGACACATAAAATACAGTGTTATTGTAAATACAAACTTACAGTGTTCACCAACCATTAGGTTGGCAATCAGATTTGCCTGGCAGCTGTTGGCTACTTTAGGTCTCCTTTGGTCTCTGGGAACTGTGTTGTGCTTTGGGCAGTGGGAATGTCTGATTCTTTCAAATCAGGATTCCCCATTGTATGTATGTATTTATGTATGTATATACAGTATGTATGCATTTATGTATGTATGTATGTATTTTTTAAAAATTTATTAGCCGCCCATCTTATCATAGGGTAACTCTGGCAGCTTACAGTCATAAAATATGTCTATACATGTACAGTTAAAACATAAATAATTAAAATCAAACATTAAAGCCTAAGGACACCTGGAGAGGGCGGAGTGGAGGGAGGTGGACTCTGTTGGTACTCGATCATCCACCTCCAGTGTGCTGTTCCCCAACTGGGGTCCCAAGCCGACTGGCAGAGCCACATTTTTAGGCCCTTACAAAAAGATGGGAGGATTGGGGCCAACCTCATATTGTGGGGGTGGGGAGAGATGTTCCAGAGGGCAGGAGCAACAGCAGAGAACGCCCTCCTCCTGGACCCCACCAGGATGGGACCCACAGCATGCCTCCTCTGCCGGCACGAGTGGGACAGGCCAACCCCAGTGGGGTGATTCACATCTCTGAGTCAGTCAGTAATGAGGAAAGAATTGCATTGGGACATGAGAGACTGAGGAAATTTCTCTGTCTGGTTCTTCATGGTATGATTTTCCCTATGAAAGTAAGCTGTTGTTTGGGCTGTTTTCATAAATGCATTTGGTATGCTTCTTGACTATTGTGCCATTCATACAAAAGAAGCCATACAATTACATGCCGTAAGGTGAGTTTTATAAAGCACAACTAAAGTTGTTCTACCAGTATATCTCTAAACCACACAAATGTGGTTCATTTACATGGGTTTTGCAACAACATAACTGCTTCATTTATTTAATAAACAAATCTATATGGCTGACTCCAGGCAGCTTATAGCACTAAAATTCATGCCTTGAGAATCCCAGAGAATTTGAAACCATCACTTGATCTTTAGGTGGCTCCATTCCCCCCTCCCCTCCTCTAAACATTTGGATAGTCCAGTTCCTTAGACCTAGAGCTCCAATCCTTCCCCACTTTCACCCTTGTTCACAT
The DNA here is from genome assembly GCF_964194415.1 of Vipera berus. Taxonomy (NCBI): domain Eukaryota; kingdom Metazoa; phylum Chordata; class Lepidosauria; order Squamata; family Viperidae; genus Vipera; species Vipera berus. The sequence goes on along the minus strand of NC_138202.1, from coordinate 194,251,378 downwards.
CAGAGCCAAATTCTGTATCCTGCTTTTTTTTTCTACCCATTTTATGGAGCCATATACATATATTCTCCATTGGGGTTTTTTCTACTCATTTTAACAAAAGATCCAGAGTTGTTTGCTGTGAGATGGGCAAGCAAATAAATTCAATAAATTAAATAAAATCACGACAGCAATTGTGTTTTTAATATTTTTTTTCATAGACAAGGACATTAGTCATAATAGAATTTGGTCTAAATGTGCCAATAAATTTGTCATTGTGAAAGTCACTGCCCATTCCTCTGCTTCACAGTAAACATAGGGATAAAGTGTTTCCAATGAAAATTACTGGAGTATTTTAAAGTTGCCATTTTGTGCAGCATAATTACTAGCAAGCTATGTCGGTCAGGCATGAAAGTTGGGAAAAAAGTCACAAAATACAATCACAGCTTTTCTTGTTGCTAAAAATATTCATTTTTCCCCCTCCAGGATTAACACGGGGATTATATTTTAATTTTTCAGTTACTAAACAGAAAAATATTTCACTGGAAAAGAATGGTATTAAAGAGAAATGATTCTTCATTTGCCCTTAGGCAAAGACAGGATTTGATTTGATGTGTTACTTTGGAATCTGGATTGGTATCCAGAGATGAGAGAAGTGTTTAATATAATTTACATTTCATTTTCTCACTTGACACGAGTCTCCTGTCACTCATCAAATGAAGGCGGTTTAGCAAATAACTTTTGTCAGCATGAGAGAAGAGAGGATATTTCTAGCAATTTCCCCCCTCTTGTATTATTAATATTCTGGACATACATACATATCATATTTGGTAGGAACTGACAATGGGACATTGGTGGGAACCTATCAGTAGCCAGTCTGAAGGGTATCAGTGTGACAGGTGGACTGATTTCCATCCCCTGCCTGCTTTTGACCATTAGAACTATAAAGGCAAAGTCTGCAACCCTAAGTAGATTCTCACAACTGAGCAATTCTTCCACAGTATAGACATTTCAAAGCACACTCAGAAATCTCTCACCTTTTGGTTGTATAACCAGTTTTCCTGTCCACTTGCTTCAGGGAATATTTATCCATCAATTACACATTCGGTTTGTATGAAATGGGGTTCCAGAACCATACATTTATGCTTATTTGTTTGTTTATTAGATTTCTAGTCTGGGTAGCTAGAACTCAAAGTAGCTTGCACAGAGATTTCCCTTTATTTTGCACCCCCTCCCCCCAAAAAAAAACCCCTAAGTGTGACTGTCCCATAATCATCTGTAAGTGTCTGTGGCAAAAGGCAAACTTGAACTGTTTTTTACAGCCCTAGTCTAAAAACTTTGTTGTTGCCAATCATGTGGAAATCTAGAACGAGCAAGATGGCTGCAGCCAGGTTTGTTGTAGAGTTGACAGTTGCACCATATTGTCATAATACAAATATGTACACCTCGTTTTGGATGGGGGAGTGCAGTGACTCAGTGGTCAAAAAAGCTTAGCTTGAAACTGGGTTCAAGATCCGAGCTCCACACAATGGGATGAGCTCCCATTACCTGCCCCAGCTCCTGCCCACCTCGCAGTTTAAAAGCATGTAAATACAAGTAGATAAATAGGTACCACTTTGGTGGGAAGGTAACAGCATTCTGTGAGCTGGCCACATGACTAGGGAAAATGTCTTTGGACAACGCTGGCTCCCTCGGCCAAGAAACGGAGATGAGCACCATGACCTAAAGTTGGACACAATTGAACAGGGAAACCTTTATCTTTTGTTTAAGATAGAGGGACTGATCCTTATTCCAGTATGGTCACTACAGATTTTAATGAATTTTATATTTCACCAGTGAGAGTCTTTCAGAGATAGGAATATTTAATCATAGAAATATACAGTACCTGTAGGTATTTCAAGTTGGTTTAAGGAAGTTTCAACAGATTCAGAATTCAGCTGTTAGAATTCCAACCAAATTTATCAAGTTGTAACTATGTTCCAAGAACTGCAATTAGTGCAGGTTCGCATCCCACCAGGCTCAAGGTTGACTCAGCCTTCCATCCTTCCGAGGTAGGTAAAATGAGGACCCAGATTGTTGGGGGCAATTAAGCTGACTTTGTAATAATGCCGCTTGGTGTGTGTGTGAAAGCCCTAATAAGCAGGCATATACATAGAATGAAGGCTACTGCTAAGCTTGTAAGCCGCCCTGAGTCTTCGGAGAAGAGCGGGATATAAATGGAATTTAAAAAAAAACCTAATCTTGATTCTCAATTTATTTTCAAGCCAATTCAGTTCCTAAACAGTTAATAGACTAGACTAGACTAGACTAGACTAGACTAGACTAGACCAGAACAGAACAGAACAGAACAGAACAGAACAGAACAGAACAGAACAAAATAATAGAGTTGGAAGGAACCTTGGAGGTCTTCTAGTCCAACCCCCGTTCAGGCAGGAAACACTATACCATTTCAGATAAATGGTTGTCCAATTTCTTAAAAACTTCCAGTGTTGGAGCATTCACAACTTCTGGAGACAACTCATTCCACTGATTAATTGTTCTAACTGTCAGGAAATTTCTTTTTAGTTCTAGGTTGCTTCTCTCCTTGATTAGTTTCCATCCATTGCTCCTTTTCTTGCCTTCAGGTGTTTTGGAGAATAGTTTGACTTCTCTTCTTTGTGGCAGCCCCTGAGATATTGGAACACTGCTATCATGTCATCCCTCATGTCATCCTTCTCTTCATTAAACTAGACATACCCAATTCCAGCAACAGTTCCTTATATGTTTTAGCCTCCAATCCCCTAATCATTGTTGTTGCTCTTTTCTGCACTCTTTCTAGAGTCTCAACATCTTTTTTACATTGTAGTGACCAAAATTGGATGCAGTATTCCAAGTGTGGCCTTACCAAGGCATTGTAAAGTGGTATTAACACCTCATTAATGAAGTCCAACTATCTGAAAGAGAATCTCCTTCTATATCATCCTGCTTAACCAGTAACAGCTTCAGAAGAAGTATTTTGTATAAAATGTAACTGGAAAAAGGGCACTTGCATCTTTAAAAGACAGTTCCAACAACTTATGTTGCCCTGTGGAAGTAAATACTAATGTTGATGCCAAATTATTACATTTTGATTTCACTATGTATTTCAGTTTTCTTAAGTTTTAGTACTTGAGATTTTAACATATTGAGTGTTGTAGGCTTGGTATTTATGCCTCATATGCAAATCATAGTTTTTTATAGATTTTTCTTAAAAACAACAACAACAAATAGCTAAATAACGTAGGCAGCAAATTCTTACAGCATGATTTATTGGATGCTGTTTACCCTATTTTTGAAATGTTGACTTTGAACACATAAAGCAGAACTGTGATTAATATCAAGATAATCTGAGGCTTCGCCCTTTTCTATAGCCATCCTCCAAAATCCACCAGTATTGCCACAGAGGATTTGCACAAAGCTTGTCTAATGCCTTACCCCAGCCTGTAACTGTAGGGTGATAAAACTATCCACACTTGACTATGATAGATGAAAAAAGAGAGAAGGAAACCACTCTATATGATCTGGTTACTTGCCAGCATAATTGCCTATTTGCTACTTTTGATCTACAGAGGAAATGTCTGTTCCTAGCAGAGCCCTTCTGCCAATGACTGTATCCATTTCTTGGGTCTGGATCTAAACCTGGCCTTGGGAACAAAGGCTTATTGCTCTTATTGTGTTTTTGGTGACTAAAAGAAGAGGTAGGAAGTATTCTGGGCTTTTGATTGCTTGTGCCTTATTGTTAAAGGATGTGTCAGATAAGGTAGTTGGTCTCCATGCCTCAGTTATATTGCAACTTGTTACTTTAATGGGTTCTGTGTCATGTTACTCTTACAAAGAATCTGGAAGTTGCAAGTGAATAAATTAATCTGCTAACCAGAACAAAGTACTAGAATCACACATACTGAACTATCTATAAGGTAAAGGTAAAGGTTCCCCCGCACATGCGTGCTTAGTCGTTTCCGACTCTAGGGGCCGGTGCTCATCTCCGTTTCAAAGCCGAAGAGCCAGCGCTTGTCCGAGGACGTCTCCGTGGTCATGTGGCCGGCATGACTAGACGCCAAAGGCGCACGGAACGCTGTTACCTTCCCACCGTAGTGGTCCCTATTTTTCTACTTGCATTTTGACGTGCTTTCGAACTCTGCCAATTGTTTATCAGATGTAATTAAGGTGTCCGCTGCCCCTTGTGTCCTCCACTGCTAGTATTCCAAAGTCAAGACTTGATAAAGTCATCATCCTAAAGCATATATCTGGTCTTAGTGTTTCATTTTCCTTTTGTGCTCAGATTTCAGAAGTCAGAGTAGCCTGAAATGAGCTTATTTCAAATCTTTCCTCATTCAAGACTTTCATGATGGTAAAGGAACAGAAGAATAATACTCTTGGCTGAAGTTGGAGAAAAGTTACCTTCATAAGAAATAATCATATGAAATTCATATAATGACTGACACAATAAGGTAAAATATTTTTAAAGATCTATATAATTTTTTGACATTACTATTACTAAGATGTCTACAGACTAGTTGTAACTTATCACAAAACAGGATGATCTGCCATAGTCACTTTGTTTTATAAACCATCAAAGTCCTGTCCCTTTTTAACGTGCATATCTATCCCTTTGGATCAGAACTGATAGTGGGTCAGTTCTGGACATTGCATTTGAAAAAAGCACCAGGCAAATTTCAGTATGTTCAGTAAAAGAATAACAATGATCTAGGGATACAATCTAAATCCACTTAGGAGAAATTTAAGTAATTAGGAATAATTAGCTTTGGGAAGAACAGACTGAGATGGAAGGGATACGATATTACTATTCAAATACCTAAAAGGATGTCATACAGAAGGTCAAACCCTGTTCACTATCACACTAGAGGATAAGAGGCAGAATTCTTCTCAACAAATGCATTCATAACTTTAAAAAAGCCACAATCCACAGTTAAGCTATTTTCTAGTATTTTTTCCAGATAGGAACTACGTAGCTAAACATAATTTGTACTCTTGGAAAAATGTGGAATAAATAGAAATAAAATAGAACGAAATAATTAATTTAAACCCTAAACTATTAATAATAGCAAAATAAAAACACTTGTTACCATGGTTTTGGCCACCCACATTTTCTTGTATAAAAAGGGGTGCAGAAAATATAGGTGAGAAACCAAACAGATGTTGCACCTCCTCCCTCCCTGTCTTTAGCCTAATCTTATCAGCCCCAAACTGATCTTCCCTGCCTTCAGATAATGGGCCCCTGCAATCTCATCTAAGCCAAAGAATTGAAGCCTTGCATACCCACCACCGTACAAACAGCCAGCTTCCTTAAGCATTGTCAACCAATCTGATCCTTAGGATTTCCCACCCTGTAGCTCTCAATTTCTGTAAAAATCTTAGTTTCCCCTGGTTTGGTCCACAGTGATCCCATTCTTGAAAAGTTGGGATCCAGTTATTATTGATTAAATAGTTGGCTATTTCTCCTCTTGCAACCCAGTTTAAGAAATCAGACACTTATTTACACAGGAATGTAAATAATGGATGTATTGGATTCCAGAGAACAGTAGATAACTAAGATGTCTTAGTTATAAAAACTAATTTGTAAACCAAATGCGCACCTTAATTGTATGCATATATGCACATGGAACTACACTCATATGATTTTCACAAGAAATTACAGTAATAGCATAAAATACGTGTAGTGCTAATCCAATGGAAAATTTACATTATTAGGTGTAATTTATCAGAAATTATGGAATGATTCAAGCCTTCATCCTGCTTGTTGTGAGTCCTAGTAGACTACATGCTATAGGAGAACAATTTGGGGACAGTAAAATTTACCTTGAGGATGCTAGTTCCAAAGGCCAGAGTAAATTCTAAATCAACTTTTATTCATAAGACTTCAACACAGTTCTTGAAAATGGTGCTTTAAAGGTCTCTGTGTATCACTGACTTAGCCATGGGAAATGTCAGCATTTTAAGCCATTTTATTTAATTAAACAATGTTATAATGATTTAATATTATTTGCTGAAATAAGGCTCACAACTAAATAAGCAAGTAACCAGGCAAGCAAGAACATTTTACATCTACATTCTACATACCACTCTACTTCTTGTATAGCAATAGCAATAGCACTTAAGATTTATTTACTGCTTCTCAGTACTTTACAGCCCTCTCTAAGTGGCTTACAGAGGCAGCATATTGCCCCCAACAATAGGAGTTCTCATTTTACCAACCTCGGAAAGATGGGAGGCTGAGTCAACCTTGAGCCGGTCAGGATCAAACTGCTGACAGTTGGCAAAGTTAGCTTGCAATACTACATGCTAACCACTGCACCGCCATGGCTACGTATATACATAACAATATGGCTAAAATCAGTAAGAGTAAGTGATCATGAGATAACAAAACAGCACTGAAACCATCTCCAGTGACTTGTGCTGGAAACAGTTCATAGGAGCATTGCTTGCCCATTTGTCTTCGTTCATTTCACTCTAAAAATTAAACAGGCTGTCTCTATTTTCTATATCTCAAAATATGTGGTTACATTAAGAATGAAAAGTCCAAAAGCAGCCAAACGCTCAGGAACATTTGGATATTATGATACTGTAACTTCCTGTTTCCCCCTCACATCTTCTTCAGATCTTGTCACAGGCCTCTCTTTGTGTCTTTTATACTTTTGGTCTATGAATTGCTCTCCTTTCATTTCTTTATGCTGAACATAGTCAACGATATGCTGTTTGGTCTTCTTCCATTCATTAAGCTCCTTGACGTGCAATTCCTGAAACTCCACAGATTCCCTGGTTGATTCCCTTTTATGGAGCCAATGGTCTTTTGTGATTTCTTTTGCTCTTCCTGCTAATGGGACGTTCAACGCTCCTTGATGCAACTTCTTTAATGGCTCTTCTGTAAGTTCTTTGCACAGTTTCATATCTGTTAGAAAAAACATCGTCTGTCAGTGAAGATCGTAAATTAATACATTTTCGGCTTTCTTAAAAACTGCTCAACAGCTATTGACACATGATGGAAAAATTGTTTATTGAATCTAGATGCCAAAAAGGAAAAGGAACGAGCCAGACGGTGTTTGCTGTCTTCCCTTTTCATACTTTGTCCCAGTTTAAACTTCCTCCCTCCCTCCCTTCCTTCCTTCCTTCCTTCCTTCCTTCCTTCCTTCCTTCCTTCCTTCCTTTCTTTCTTTCTTTCTTTCTTTCTTTCTTTCTTTCTTTCTTTCTTTCTTTCTTTCTTTCTTTCTTTCTTTCTTTCTTTCTTTCTTTCTTTCTTTCTTTCTCTGAAAATGGTGATTATACTCCAGAAATAAAACAAGGAAAGAAAAAAAAAGAGGACACATATTTTCTCATTACAATGGCCTACATATGGTGACCCTTTGAAACCATGAGCAGCTTCCTTTGCCAGTGCAAAGCTTCCTTCAGTGGAACAGGGAGGGCTAATCAGTGGATTCTTGTATGGCTGGCTTTAGAAAGTATCCTTCTGTAAGAGAATTTGGAAAGTGAGCAAAGTTAAAGGAGGGGAAATGGATGAAAATCATATCTTCCCCCAACCTGCTGATTAAAATCTTTTATCAACAAAGGGAAAATGTTTGGATTTGGTCCTATGTCATTATGCAGTTGGATGAAAGTAGCTAAATCAAAGCAAATCTAATCTCTTCGATGATTTATATTATATTAAGTTCTAAACTGGTTTACTCTGTTTTATATCCCTAAACACTAGTTAAAATGCCAAAAAACATATTGCATCAAATATATTCCACGGAAGATAAAATTAGCTGGCAGAAACGAAGGAGAAATAACTACCTTTGATGGTCCCTCTATTTTCAAAAGCAACAATGTTTTAAAAGGTAGGGGCTATTTTAAAAAATTAGATGCTTCATGTCATGCATTTTACATTAGCTTAATATATTGTTATTCCTATTTAAATCTGAATATATCAGGTTTTTTTTTAAAAAAAATGATCTTCCAGCAATTTCTTTTAAAAAATAATCTAAAGGTCTGGATTTTCTTTTGCAGAGAGTGAGAGTGGGGGGAAAAATCTTCCCATTAATTATTTACATGTTAGCTCCAATCAATGTGGTACCTGTCATCCTTACCAGCTGAAATAAAAGTCCACTATGTAAAGGTTCCAAAAGGACTCTGACAGTCTCCTACTGTGATTTTATAGACAGAACTAAGTCAGCACACATTATATGTCAGAGCCAACATCAGAAAGAATCAGATACTTTGATCTCAGACCTCCACAGGAAGCTTAGATCTCAGACAAATTAGATAAAAATGAATTTATAGCAGATATGTATCCTAAGGCATACAGCTGAATGCTGTATTTTGAAAGAGTATAGCAAATATCAAAACATACAAACTGTAGCATTTCCTTTTTTGCTCCTTCTGCTCTTCTGTAATAAATATTAATTAAAATCAGAAAATGAAACATAAAACTAGCTTCTTTCTGTTTCCTTCATATGCAACAAGTTTGAGTCCAGAAAAGTGCTTGCAATTCTTTTTTTGCATTCTATCCTAGAATAACATATCATTCTTCTCCCCAATTTACAGCATACACACATACTTGTGCTTCTCAAGCAATAATTTTTAGAGAGAAAAAAATGAGGCTAAGTTTTTATTCACAAACTGTAATCTAGCCCTTCTTTGCCTCCAACCCTAGAACACAAATGGAAACCAAACTCTAGCATAGAAACTTGTAGCCAGGTGCATTCTTTGAGATACCATCACTTGCAGGGGTTCAAATTTGAAAGATTCCCCCCCCAATGAACAAGGAAAGCAGTCTGAAATAGGTTTAAAATCATGGATAAATAAGCAAGAATGAAGAATTGTTGGAAGTATTTGGAAAAAAAAACCACACAACCTAGTTGACTGAAGTGTACAAATTGCCAGTTGCAATTTCCAGATAAAATTTGATTCCTATGAATATCGAGTAAATAAATAACTGATAGAGCTTTAAAAATTCTAATTTTTTACTTAAATTTCATTATCTACTAGACCACCTGAATGCAAGGAAACATTATGATCTGATCCATAGATGCCATTTCACTTTACAGAAACAAATGCAATAACTCTTCTTTCTAGAGAAAGTCTTTATTCCAGTATGCAATATTGTAAGAGAAAAGTGAAAAAAACAATCTAAACTTATTTTCTGCTTTTTCAGTAAGACAGGAATCTGCTCAACTTTTTCTATAAGAGGAAGAATAAGAAATATCAAATAATCCATCTGCCTTTATTTTGTAAATGATTGCAAAACATTACCAGTGGGGGGTCTAGGACAACTTCCCACATCCAACTTGCTGTGTCTAATTCACCGCGGGACAATTCAATGCTGTATTAATCGTTTCATCTGGTTACTTTGGTTATTATTTTTCATCAAAAATTATTGTAATGCTTGTTCTTCTGGAATGACTTTGTTTTATTATTATTGGCCATGGTTCCATCAATATTAATTTAACTTTTGTACTTGTTGAATTGTCCAGCAATGAGTTGGCTAGTGATGAGTTTGCCATGGTGAGTTTTCCTGCAGCATGTTGGCCATGGCAAGTTGTCTCATTCCGACCAGTGGACTTCCTTTATTTTCATTCCAGATACTCCTTTTCCCCAAAATTTTACATGTCAAATTGTCTCAAATAAGCTATCTATTCATTTTTCATAAATTTTTCTATGTGGCTATACCTAATTTTTCTGTTTCTTGAAGGATGAGTTATGGCAAAATGTAATGCTTGCATATATGAAAACAACTGGATGTTGTGTTCTTAAGTAGCATTTTAAACAAAAGAATGGCCATGGTCTTTCATAGATAGATTGATAGATGGGTTAAACTCACAAAGGATTGATCAAAACAATTTATAGCAAAGTGCTCATAATAGAGATAATATAAAATCTAGCCAATCAATATTTAATATCAATTATTTCAAGTAATATTTTTGCAAAAGTGAGTTTTTTAATAGCAATAGCACTTAGACCTATATACCACTTTGTAGTGCATTACAGCCCTCTCTAAGCAGTTTTACAGAGTCAGCACATTGCCCCCAACAATCTGGGTCCTTATTTTACCGACCTCGGAAGGATGGAAGGCTGAGTCGAACTGCTGGCAATCGGCAGAATTAGCCTGCAATACGATTGAATCATTTGGCTCAATACTACAGGTAGTCCTGGACTCACAACAGCTCGCTTAGTGACTGTTCAAAGTCACAATGGCACTGAAGTGATTTATGACAAGTTTTCACACTTACAACCGTAGGAGCATCCCCATGGTCATGTAATCAAAATTCAGATGTTTGGCAATTGTATCATACTTATGACAGTTGCAGTGTCACGGGGTCACGTGATCCCTTTTTGTCATCTTCTGACAAGCAAAGTTAATGTGGAAGCCAGATTCACTTAATAATAGTTTGACTAATTTAACAACTACAGTGATTCACTTAACAACTGCAGCAAGAAAGGTCATAAAATGAGGCAATCTCACTTAACAAATGTTTCACTTAGCAACAGAAAGTTTGGGCTCAATTTTAGTCGTTAAGTCGAGACTACCTGTACCATTTCAAAATCTCAGATTTCTTTTCTCTCTCTTGAGATCCTCTGAACTAAAATGTTGGAGGATCAAATCTATGTTCTGTTTGTCACAAAAAAGACTAACGGAAAACAAAAATTGTTCTCCAGGAGTTACCCCCTTCCCCTCAAAAAATCTAAATCTAAAATCTACATCTGAGCAATAATTACAATAGAGGCATGTACATGTACATACATATATACATATGAACATACACCTACACATATACTCTCCCTCTTTGTGTGTATGTGTACTTGGTGTGGGGGAACTGTATCAGAAAAGTCCAGCTCAGGGAATTAAATCTCTGCCAGGAAAGAGGTTTAAATCTCTGCCAGGTAGAGGTCTAAATTATTATCGCTAAAATGTTTCAGATAAAATATGGTTTGTAATGGGATGCAGCCTATTCTGGTATTCGATAAACTCACCTTCTCTCATAGAAGTGGAATGTTCATTTTCTTTCCCAGTACAGTGCTGACGGATACCACAATTTACTTGATTTTCCTTTATTTGGGGGCATTTTTTATTCTTCAGAGATTGTCTGAGCTTATTTTCTACTCAAAACATTTAAAGAGCTTAATGAGAATAGCAGTAAACATTCATCAATTCACCATTTATTTATATTAAAATGACCATCTAGAACAGGGGTGTCAAACTGTCGGCTCGTGGGCCGCATGTGTCATCGGGAATCCATGCCCACCCCATTGCCGGCAATGGCAAAACCGCCCTGATACGTTGCGCAACATCATGTGACATCACAAGTTTGACATGTCTGATCTAGAACCATTCGAATAGAATAGAGCTGGAAAGGACCTTCTAGGAGGTCTTCTAGTTCATACTATTGATTTTTACAGGAACAGTTTTTTTCCAGAGCAATGGGTTGACAAATAAATTTATAAACATTATAATTTTAAAAAAATAAACATAAATGCTTGAATTCTGGCATTTCAGTGGCTTGAAATATTAAGACTCTTTTAACTTGAATTGAACTGCAATTCAAGAAGAATACATACAGTATGGCCATTATTTGAAACACTTGACTACATATCTAGTTGGCAAAAATGCAACTTAAGTGGCTTTTAGTCAGCTCACTAGTACTTCCAACACCCAGATTATATTAATAGAGGCTTTGACCAAGCACTGTTGGATTCTTTTTTAACCATGAAACTTGGGAGGAGATCATGGAAAAGTCCCTATCTTACTCTATCCCGCTCGGGTGCTAGAAAAGTAAAAGAAATGCAGGGCAACATGTACCAACGATCAGTACCAATTATATCATATTTTAAAGCAGAATACATTTGACACAGCTGGCATGAGTGAAACTGGATAAAATTCAGGTTTATTGTTTCTCATTTTTCCATCCTGGCTAGTTTCTTTTTATATCTGCATCAGATAGTTCTTTTTTAAAAGTCAGCAAGAATGTTATTCCAGGATATTTTTCATACTCACTGCTTCTAATACACACTTTTTCATGTAAAATTTTGTACTTGAAATTTCTTTTCTTCCTAGCCTTTCTTGTACATTAGCTTTGCCAACATACATTTTATGTATCTATTACTTCTAATATAAACATTTACATAGGTTTTTTTTTCAATAGCTGCATGCCAAATTTTTGAAAAATCTAATTCCAGTTTGTGTGCTGGTTCAAGAACGAAGCAGTCAATTTATTTTTTTTAATCCCATTTATATCCCGCCCTTCTCCAAAGACTCAGGGCGGCTTACAATTTAAGCACAAACCAATGTGCTTAGCAATAGCCTTCATTCTATGTATATGCCTGCTTATTAGGGCTTTCACACACACACCCCAAGCGGCATTATTACAAAGTCAGCTTATTGCCCCCAACAATCTGGGTCCTCATTTTACCTACCTCGGAAGGATGGAAGGCTGAGTCAACCTTGAGCCTGGTGGGATGCGAACCTGCACTAATTGCAGGCAGCTGGTGTTACTTAAGGAGGCATTAGCCCACTGCTCCACCAAGGCTCCTGTTTGTATAAAAAATGTGCAGTGGTTATTTCCCCCCCTGCCTTCCTTAATTTGTCTCCTGTTCCCATTTGTCTCACTCATCGGGAACACAGTGTCACTGGTGATAGGAAAAGTGGCCGAAGAGATGCTCCATCAAGAACCAGCACAGAAGGCTCAAGGCAAAACAAATGTGGATCAGCAGAAAGCATTTACACCTCCTTGTTGTAACTGGGGGACTGCAACATTCTTTCACCAGCTATTGCTAATTGCAACGTCCTTTTTTTCCTATAAATCATGGTAGATAGTCATCATTCTAATTCATGACTTACTGTTTTTCTTGCTTTTCTTGAGCCAACAAATAACAACAAATCCCAAAACAAGCATGGAGGCTACTGAACACAGGAGAGCAGTAAAGATGATGGCGGATTTTTCTGATACAGCAACAGGGGAAACAGTAAAAGAATTTGATTCAACAGACAAGGCAGCACCTGAAAAAAAATACAAATATAGCTTAAAGTAATTAAAACGAAGAACACATGCTTTAAGCCTAAATAAATATCACAAGAAAGGAAATTGTGTCTCGGACTGTTTCACACAACAAAACAATGAAGTGACTATAAATACCAATGATAAATATCAACATGCTAATATTTGATTATCTTTCTCAACAGCTGCCTTTACACTTCCCTGTAAAGTCCCAGAGAAAAGTCCTTTCCAGTCTCAATCTCAGCCATAACTCTCAGTCTCAGGTATCCCTTTAAGTGAAAATCTCAGCAAATGAAGCTGGATGCACCTGCAAATACATACCGTTTCATAAAAATGCAATTCAGAAACAGACAATCTCTCCATTTTATTTTTACTGGTGCAAATAATTAATTTAATACCTTGAGAGTATTGTTACCCTTGGCCTGTTTTTTATTTATTTATTTTTTATTTTAATCCCATTTATATCCCGCCCTTCTCCGAAGACTCAGGGCGGCTTACAATCTAAGCACAAATCAATGTGCTTAGCAATTTCTTGAATGTATTGCTTTTATAGGGCAGTTTTGACTGTCTCTTGGAGAGCTCAGATTATTATTTGTTCTTTGATCAGGCATGGGTCACTATAATAGGTTGACAGGGTACAAGTGAATGCCAGAGTTTTTATTTATTATTTATTTATTTATTTATTTATTTATTTATTTATTCCCATTTATATCCCGCCCTTCTCCGAAGACTCAGGGCGGCTTACAAGCTTAGCAGTAGCCTTCATTCTATGTATATGCCTGCTTGTTAGGGCTTTCACACACCCCCCAAGCGGCATTATTACAAAGTCAGCTTAATTGCCCCCAACAATCTGGGTCCTCATTTTACCTACCTCGGAAGGATGGAAGGCTGAGTTATAGGCTAGACTAGGAAATTTAAGCAATCCTAGAAAAAAGAAATAGGAAACAATTTCCACTGCCAAGGAAACTTCATGGAGGTATCTATGGGGTTACTGGGGCTGGAGTTTTGACTCAGAGGATATTTAAATATATTTATACTCTCTCTTATAGTTGGAGGTCTATTATGTAACTTTGAAAGAAGTGAGTGAGGAACTGTCATGTCTTCCCTTCCTTCCTTCCTACAAGGAGAGTAGAAAAAATATCTATTGAAAAGAAAGCGGAAAGGAAATATAGAGAAATATACAAGTACATCTGTACAGTTCAGATGGGGGGGGCCTGATCTTTCCTTATTGTATTGTTCCAAGAGTAACATTTTATGGTCCTTTGGCTAACTGACTTTTGATGAGGCCGATTCTTGCTTTCTGTTTCAACTGTCAGTTACAAGTGGAGTATTCCATCTTTCTGGTAGGCACCAAAATTCTCCACAGTTTTCTTTGTTTGACAGGAGCAAGGGTGAAAAGTTGGTCTCTTCTCGATATGATTATTTTCTGAGAAACAAGGCAGCTTGTCAATGACTAGGATAAAAGTAGGTTGCTCTTTACTTTCCCTTTTGCAAAGTACTTGTCAGCAGGAAAAGTAAATGATCTCCTATGACAGGTATGCTAAGAATTTCATATGTAAAATGAATTATGTCTCTTGATAAATATTTTGACATGTTGAACCAATATAAATTGCATTGCCACTCATTAATCAATACTACACACAGAAACCCTCCATACTTCTGCCATTCATTCATTCATCTATTCAATTCAATTATTCAATTTATACATTAACCTATCTCAAATTCATGGCTGTGGGCAGCTAACAACAGTAAAAAAAATCATCAAAACACATTTACTATAAAAATGAGACCACATTCAGTAGCTGAGGTACAAAAAGAAAAAAATAGAACCACCACCAAGAAATTAGCATAACCATTGCAGAAGCTTTTCATCATATTTTCTTCCATAACCACCAAATTTAAAATTCCATATCCAGTTTCTAAAATGGAATCGGTTCATTATAAATTTTCCAGAGCTCAGTGATTTTTTCATTTGCCCCTACAGATCAGTTTGGATTTGAAGATGTCAGTAAATTGAAATGAAAATATATATCTGTTTTTCTTGAATTTCTTGGAAAAAAAACATTATTAATGAGATTATTATTATTATTGTGTGTGTGTGTGTGTGTGTGTGTGTGTGTGTGTGTATTCGAATTTCCTTTTTCTGACAAAGATTTAAAGAGTTAAATGGGAGACTAGAATAGCCATTTCGAGGTTCTTTGCTCTCATCAGCTAGCCTAGGTTATGGCTAGCTGATGAGAGCAAAGAACCTCGAAATGGCTATTCTAGTCTCCCATTTAACTCTTTAACTCTTTGTCAGAAAAAGGAAATTTGAATACGCAATGGATCACTTGAGCCCTGCTTAACGCTCCTAGATTGGATCACTTGAGCCCTGCTTAACGCTCCTATGTTGGATCACTTGAGCCCTGCTTAACGCTCCTAGGTTGGATCACTTGAGCCCTGCTTAACGCCCCTAGGTTGGATCACTTGAGCCCTGCTTAACGCTCCTAGGTTGGATCACTTGAGCCCTGCTTAACGCTCCTAGGTTGGATCACTTGAGCCCTGCTTAACGCCCCTAGGTTGGATCACTTGAGCCCTGCTTAACGCTCCTAGGTTGGATCACTTGAGCCCTGCTTAACGCTCCTAGGTTGGAGCTGCAAGGTAAAAGAAATGATAATAATAGAACTGCAATATTGCAAATTCCAAAAAACCTAAGGTGCATCAATCAGACTGGTCTGACCAGTGTGTGTGGTTTTTGCGGGTGTTCATATGTGGATCTTTGGTTATTCGGGTTTTTCCCCGCATAGAACTAAAGGTGTAGGGGCGACGTTTCGACGGAATCCCATCCGTCATCATCAGGCTGGTGGCTTCTGCTTTCTTCTTCTGGGAGAAGCATGTGGCTGTTTGTTCCTCTTTTTTAAACTGCCAGAGGGGGTGTGTTCTGTGGGTGGAGGTGTGCTCTGATTGGGTGGGGGAGTAAGTGTGTTCTGATTGGGTGGGAGTGTGTTTTGAATGGTGGGGGTGTTCTGATTGGGTGGGGGTGTGTTTTGAGTGGATGGGCTGGTCTCAGCTGCCAGCCTTAGACCTGAGCTGGTGAGTTGTGCTGCTTTTGTTCGGCTTCGTGTTTGTGGTGGTGCCATGTTTTTATAGTGGGTGTCAGTTTGCTTATTGTGTGGTTTGGAGGGGTTTAAAGTGGCTGATGTTGCAGCTGTAGTTAGGTTTCTGTTTTGTGGTTGTGCCTCGTTATCATTGTGGGTTCGGATTTGCTTTTTGAATGGTTGTGTGGTGGTGATGTCATGTGGTGTTATCATGAGTTTGGGTCTATCATTCTTGGTGGTTGGGACTCGTCTGTCAATCAAGGCGGGTTTCCAAATGGTTGGTAGGCGAGAGGTATCATCTCGTTTGTTTATGCTGTGGGGGCGTTTTTCTATCTTGATGGCTTCTCTGATTATTCTGTTGTTAAAATGTTCAATTTTGGCGATAGTTTTGGTTTTTTTAAAATCAATTTCATGTCCCGTGGCTTCAAAGTGTTGGACCAGGGATGAAGTTTGTTCTCCTTTTCTGAGTGAGTTTTTGTGCTCTTCAATGCGTGCACTTATTCTTCTGTTGGTCTGTCCGATGTATGTGGTGGAGCAGGTGGTGCATGGGATTTCGTATACTCCTTGGTTTTCTAAGCCAATTATGTCCTTGGGGTTTCTTAGGATGGTGGATATTTTTCTGTCTGTGTAGAATGCTGTTTTGATGTTGTGTTTTTGGAGGACCTTGCTGATTCTGTCTGTGGTCCCTTTTAAGTATGGGAGGAGGGCTTTGCCATTTTCTTGTTCTCTGTCTTGGGTTTTTGTGGGTGTCTCTCTTCGGATTAAGTTGGTAATCGTGTTTCTTTGGAATCCATTGGCTGTTAGTACATTAGTGAGAGTGTGTAGTTCGGTTTTTTGGTGTTGTTCGTCAGCTAGGTGTTTTGTTCTGGAGATGAGTGTCTTGGCTACGGAGTTGATCTGTGCTGGGTGGTGGTGTGAGAGTGCGTTCAGATAGCGGTTTGTGTGTGTTTTTTTATGGTAGATAGTGTGTCCTAGGGAGCTGTTGGATTTCTTGTAGACTAAGACATCAAGGAAGGGAAGTTGATTGTTAGCTTCTGTTTCCATGGTGAATTGTATTTTGGGGTGTAGGCTATTGAGGTGTGTGAGGAAGTCATCCAGTTTTTCTTTGCCGTGTGGCCAGATTACGAAGGTGTCATCTACGTATCTGAGCCAGAGTTTGGGTTTGTGGTTGGATTTTTCTAGAGCGAGGGTTTCAAAGTGTTCCATGTAGAGGTTTGCGATGACAGGTGAAAGGGGTGATCCCATGGGTGCTCCTTCCATTTGTTTGTATCTTTGTCCATTGTAGATGAAGTATGTGTTAGATAGGCAGTGGTTGGTCAGATCTAGGATGTGTTTTGGGGGGTTGTATTTATTTAGGATAGCTGTCAAGGCTTCTTTGATTGGCACTTGGGTGAAGAGGGATACGACATCGAAGCTCACAAGTAGGTCACAGGGCTGTAAGTTTAGTTTACTTATGATCTCTATGAATTGGAATGAATCTTGTACGTGTGAGGTGATGGAATTTGCGTAAGGCTGTAGTTGTTTGGCAAGAAATTTGGCTAGATTTTGTAGAGGTGAGCCTATGGAGCTGACTATGGGTCTGAGTGGGGTTCCTTCTTTGTGTATCTTGGGCAGACCATAGAGCTTAGGACATCTGGATGATTTTTCTCTGGGAATGATTGTTTTCTGGATCTCTTCACTGATGGGGGTGGCTTTTATTTTGGATTTTGTGGTTTTTTTCCAGGTAGGTGGTGGGATCTGTCTTGAGGAGTTTGTATGTGGAGTCTCGGAGTAGGTTGGATAATTTGGTATGGTAGTCAGATGAGTTCATTACCACCGTGGCGTTGCCTTTGTCTGCTGGCAGAATGATTATGCTGGTGTCATTTTTTAGGTTAAGTAGTGCTGTCTGTTCCTCTTTGGGTAAGTTGCTTTTGGGTGGTTTGCTGGTGCAGAGGATGTTGGTGACTTCGAGTCTGATTTTGTTGGCGTCATCAGGGTTAATTTTGGTCAGGCTGGATTCGACTCCGCATATAATGGTTTCCGTGGGAATGTGTTTGGGAGCGACTGCAAAATTAAATCCTTTAGACAGGACGTTGGTTTCGGCTTTGGTGAGAATCCTATCTGAGATGTTGTGCACAGTTTGTTTCATGTATTGCTGTGAGAGAGGAGGGGTTTGTTTCTGGCATTCCTTTAGTCTTCGGAGTTTATTGGTGTGTGTGTCTGTTTTGTAGGCAGTCTCTGTTTCAGCTCTCCAGACAGCGATTTGTTTGAATTTGTCCCAAAGTGTGGGGTGGATCTTGTTGCTGAGTTTGAGGTGAAGTGTGAGGAGGTCTCTGTTGATTCGGTCCAGGAGGAATCTTTTTGTGTGGAGTTCATTTCTGATTAGGGCCAGTTCAGTTCTTATCAGGATGTGTTTGATGGCTGCAGAGTTGGAGTGGAATTTCAATTGGAAGGATGTGGGGATTAAATTTTGATCTCGGCAGTTGCGTAGAAATGTGAGGTCACACAGAATGGAAGCTCTTCGTACTTCGAGTTTTTCATAGGTCCTGGTTAGCTGGTGGATTTCCTCCCCGTAGAGGTAAGATATTTGTTTTCTGAGGTTTTCGCGGGTGTTCATATGTGGATCTTTGGTTATTCGGGTTTTTCCCCGCGTAGAACTAAAGGTGTAGGGGCGACGTTTCGACGGAATCCCATCCGTCATCATCAGGCTGGTGGCTTCTGCTTTCTTCTTCTGGGAGAAGCATGTGGCTGTTTGTTCCTCTTTTTTAAACTGCCAGAGGGGGTGTGTTCTGTGGGTGGAGGTGTGCTCTGATTGGGTGGGGGAGTAAGTGTGTTCTGATTGGGTGGGAGTGTGTTTTGAATGGTGGGGGTGTTCTGATTGGGTGGGGGTGTGTTTTGAGTGGATGGGCTGGTCTCAGCTGCCAGCCTTAGACCTGAGCTGGTGAGTTGTGCTGCTTTTGTTCGGCTTCGTGTTTGTGGTGGTTCTACGCGGGGAAAAACCCAAATAACCAAAGATCCATATATATATATATATATATATATATATATATATATATATATATATATATATATATATATATATATATATATATATATATATATATATATATATATATATATATATATATATATATATATATATATATATATATATATATATATATATATATATATATATATATATATATATATATATATATATATATATATATATATATATATATATATATATATATATATATATATATATTCAAATTGCTAATAAAGAATTTGGGAGGCTAAGATGATCATTTCGAACTTTTTATGTTCTCATCAGTTAGTCATACCCTTTATCTGAGATTCGAACCTGGGCTGATTATATATATCAGGCAGTGTTTTAACTTCCTGAGCCACGGGTTCTTTCTCTCTTTTTTATTAGCTGGAAGGCAAGGCAAATGTATGTTTAAGTATTTGTCAAGGCTTTTTGAATGGACCTTGCTAATTAACTCTTTCATTCCTGTTTTGGCCCGACTCAGGGCTTATCCACAGGACATAGTCAAATTATGACAGCTCATTATTTGTGCAAATTATTCAAATTGCTAATAAAGAATTTGGGAGGCTAAGATGATCATTTCGAACTTTTTATGTTCTCATCAGTTAGTCATACCCTTTATCTGAGATTCGAACCTGGGCTGATTATATATATCAGGCAGTGTTTTAACTTCCTGAGCCACGGGTTCTTTCTCTCTTTTTTATTAGCTGGAAGGCAAGGCAAATGTATGTTTAAGTATTTGCCTTCCAGCTAATAAAAAAGAGAGAAAGAACCCGTGGCTCAGGAAGTTAAAACACTGCCTGATATATATAATCAGCCCAGGTTCGAATCTCAGATAAAGGGTATGACTAACTGATGAGAACATAAAAAGTTCGAAATGATCATCTTAGCCTCCCAAATTCTTTATTAGCAATTTGAATAATTTGCACAAATAATGAGCTGTCATAATTTGACTATGTCCTGTGGATAAGCCCTGAGTCGGGCCAAAACAGGAATGAAAGAGTTAATTAGCAAGGTCCATTCAAAAAGCCTTGACAAATACTTAAACATATATATATATATATATATATATATATATATATATATATATATATATATATAGTCAGATTTGGAAGATATAAATTCAATAAAAAATAAATAAAATGCACACATACAAATATGGTTTTGATATACCTGAGAAAGCACAAGAGCTTTCTTGGAAGCTTTGATCTTATCCATTGCCTGCAGAACATTCAGAAAATGTTTATTATAAGCATCTTACCTGGAGGAGAAGTAACTTTGAAAATGAAGTGGCAATCTGAGCAAGAGCTGGACACAAGCAAATTCTGAAAGCTAGCCTGTCCATCTTGGACCTTTACTCTTTTGTTACCTGAAAATATTCAGACTTGGATTATTAAATCCTGTTGAACTTCATGTAGGATAGTGACAACTATTTTAAACATTGGAAGAGAAAGGTAAATAAGAAACAAAACATATGTGCTTAGTAAATCAATCAAGCATAAAATATGGCTAGTGGAGTTTAATTAACATATTATATTTTTAAAAACTCAACATTATAAATGAAGATAATCTATCCTTTTCTCCCACGCAACAGGGTATTACAGTGAAATCTCAATTTAGCAACCTCTATTTAATGGATACAACAGATCAAATCTGCACAAATGATGGAAACTGATACAAATAATGTAGAAAGCCAATTGTTAAATTAAAAGTTTGCAATACATATAGTTTGCAATTGTTAAATTAAAAGTTTGCAA